>NW_028149026.1:7500-10000 GCF_946808225.1 Silurus aristotelis
GACAGTGTCCACAGCACCAAAAATTGTTGTGGCAACTGCAAACTTAAAAATAACGAAATATCCTATTAAGTCTTTTCTCAAATGTAACTGGACAAAAGTAAAGCACAGGATCAGCCAATCAGCTTCAGGCACCATGGAACAGCACACAGTGGAAGGACTGCTAGAAACTGTGATGTCATAACAATATCAGAGTGTAATGATGTGATGTCATCTGACATGGTTACTGTCACTTGAAGCAGGAAGTGCAATGGTGGGATGTGATTGGACGATTGCAGAGCAGAGGAGGATCCAGTCCTTTTCATAAATACGTCATAATTACTTAGTCATGAAGTTTCCTCGTGTGATGTCATCCCTCATGGAAGAACTCCCATTGGCTGTCGTATGTCACGTGTACCGGGCTTGAAGTGCAAAGCATGATGGGAATACGTCAAAAACCAAGTACCTGTAAAGGCACGCTGATGTCTAATGATAATGCAGTTAAAAAAGAGCTGAGGTCTGATTGGATGCTGAAATAAACAGTGAGTGATGTCATCAGGTAAGAACAGAGAGCAGGCACTATTACATCCAGAAAAATACTGAGATGTGATTGGTAGACGTAGTTTGTGATGGCATTCCTTGTTGAAACATCATGTTGATTGGCCATCAAGTGTAGTGGTCTTGAAGTGCAAAATGTCATGAGAAGGTGTGTGTGTGTGTGTGTGTGTGTGTGTGTGTGTGTGTGTGTGTGTGTGTGTGTGTCTGTCTGTCTGTCTGTCTTCAGTATCTCAGTGAGTTTTTGGATTGGACTCTTATGTTTTGGATGCTGGAGAGAATCTTCTTCTGATGACCAGCCAGAGTGACACCGATACGCAGCAGGTCCCTAAGAGACAGACAGACAGTCAGTCAGTCAGACAGTCAGACAGACAGACAGACAGACAGACAGACAGACAGACAGAGAGAAACGTTATTTCAGGACTAATTAACACACATATGTGCGTATTATCTCTGACATCACACTCATTACTCACTAATGTCTTATGTAATTTCATCTCCACTCTTGTAAACCAAAAAACATGCACACACACACACACACACACACACACACACACACACACACACACACACACATATATATATACACACACACACACACACACATATATACACACACACACACACACACATATACACACACAATATGATGATAATTAACATTCTGAGGTTGCAGTAACTCTAAACAAAAAAGAGATTGTGTGTGTGTGTGTGTGTGTGTGCACGTATTTTGGTGTGTGTGTGAGCATGTGTGAGCATGTGTGAGCATGTGTAAGCATGTGTGTATGCAAGTGTGTGTGTATGCGTGTGTGTGTGTGTAAGCACGTGTGTATGCGTGTGTGTGTGTGTGTGTGTGTGTGTTACTCACTCAGTGCTGATCTGAGAGATGAGTTCTAACGTGGAGAACCCTGCCTGAATAAAGTTCTCCTCATATCGTTCCATTTTGATGCCCTTCAACCACTCGCTCACAGACACACACTGGGACAGAGAGGAACGCCGGTCCAACAACAACCTAACAAACAAACAAACAAACAAATGAATTCAAAGTGCTGATTATGACCAACATGCCACCGGTTCCCATTAATCACCCAACAAAGATCTAATAAACACAACAAGACAGAAATGTTACAGAATTCTATATCTACAACTAGTTGTCCTGGAGGTGTGGCCTAATATTATAATCAGCATGCTTGATTGACAGCTTTGTGTCTGAGAATCTGCCTCAGCAACCAGCATGCAGTAACTCGATAGCTCTCTGGCTAGGTTCACTTTCACTCATTAGATTAGCTTTTTTGTTTCCAGGGACTTCCAGGGAAGGCACTTGCTTTCCTGACAATTGTATTTATTTAGATGTAAATCACACACGCACACACACACACACACACACACACACACACACACACACACACACACACACACACACACACACACACACACACACACTTCTTTGAGACAAGGATGTTCTCCAGTGACAGGACATTCCAACATTCCAGAGAGGGTTGTTCCAGGCAAACACACTTTTTCTTTTGATGGACGTGGCATTCCATAGAGACGTGTGTGTGTGTGTGTGTGTGTGTGTGTGTGTGCTTAATAATTTGCATCTCTTCTGTTGGGTGCGGTGTGATTTGAAGGAACGTCATTCTGTCTCTTTTGTTTGACCAGCGTGACATTCCATTGTGACATGAGTGGGGGTGGGGGTCTCAAGTGACAGATTTATTGATGAGCTTTGGAAGAGCTTTAGATGTTTTCCTGCAAAATTTCATTAGCTTTTTTCCAATATGGTAGCAGAGCAGGAAGTGTGAGTCTGTGTGCATGTGTGCATGTGTGTGTATACATGTACATGCGCACGTGTGTGTTCATGCACAAGCTCTTCATGGAGACCTGGGCGAGTTTAGATGGACAGCTCCACCCAGACCCAGGCAGCAGGATGGTAAAAGTTCAGGATGCAGCAGTGAAGGTCAGTAAAATT
>NW_028149026.1:20000-22500 GCF_946808225.1 Silurus aristotelis
GTGAGAGAGAGAGAGAGAGAGAGGGAGAGAGAAAGACAGAGAGAGACAGACAGGTGATGAAAGTGTGTATACTAAACTATTGCCAGGAATGCTGCTCTGCCCACACACTCACACTGGTGGTGCTGAGAGACAGGTTTATATCTAACATAAACACACTGACACACTCAATGAACTCCAGAGCACTTCACACACACACACACACACACACACACACACACACACACACACACACACACACCAAGATTGGTGTAGGGGTGCCAATATTTTTTTGAATTTCACAATAAAGACAGACTATAAAGTAATGAGGCGTCAGAATCGCGAGCTGAGACTCATCACTGCACCACGTCAGCATGATAACACCAACACCACCACCCCCACCACACCGCCCCCACCAACACCGCTGCCACCAACGTGCCACAACATCTCACTGATCACATTATCATCATATCTACAGCACCTTCTTCTACACAACCCTGCACTGCTTCTGCTCACTGACTCATATCTAACTCATGTCTAATGTCTAACTTATGTCTAACAGACATTTCAATTACGTCTAAAACACATCCAAATCACATCTAACAAATGTCTCATGTCTAACATCTAACTCACATCTAACTCACATCTAACTCACATCTAACTCACATCTAACTCACATCTAACTCGTGTCTAACATCTAAGTCATAGAGCAAACTCATAGAAACAACAAAAGAGCTGCATGATCTTATCACCAAAACCAAATCAACAACGTCAGTTAGATCCCATTCCAAGTGTGTTCCATACAGCTGGTGAGTCTCTTCTCAATATTATTAACTCCTCACTATCGTTAGGTCATGTCCCTAAACCCCTCAAGTTAGCAGTTATTAATCCCCTCATTAAGAAACCTCATTTGGATCCAAACACGCTATCGAATTACAGACCCATTTCAAATCTCCCATTTATGTCTAAGATTTTAGAAAAGATTGTCGCTGCCCAGTTCTGTTCCCACTTTCAAGAGAACAATATCTTTGAAGAGTTTCAGTCAGGTTTCAGGCTCCATCATAGCACAGAAACTGCTCTAGTTAAAATCACTAACGACCTGTTTTTAGCTTCAGACCAAGGTTTCATCTCTCTGTTAGTTTTACTAGATCTTAGTGCTGCATTCGACCCTATAGACCATGATCTTCTCCTGGATCACTTACAGAATTACATCAGCATTCAGGAACAGGCATTAAGCTGGTTTAAATCCTACCTGTCTGATCGTTACCATCCCGTAGACTTAAATGGAGAGCTATCCAGGTTAATGCTAGTAAATTATGGCGTGCCACAAGGTTCAGTTCTAGGACCCCTACTTTTCACAATATACATGCTTCCCTTGGGAAATATTATTAGAAGGCATGGAATTAGCTTCCATTGTTATGCTGATGATACTCAGCTGTATATCTCATCTAAACCAGACGATACACTCAATTAACTCGGATAACTGAGTGTGTTAAAGAAATAAGAGATTGGATGACCCATAACTTTCTGCTATTAAATTCTGATAAAACGGAGATTTTGCTCATCGGCCCAAGAACCAGTACACAGAAGCTCCAGCATCTCAACCTGCATTTAGCGGGATGTTCTATAACTACTAGTTCAACAGTAAAAGACCTGGGAGTTATTTTAGAGCAACTTATCTTTTAAAAATCACATCAATCAAGTTACAAAAACAGCTTCTTCCACCTTAGAAATATTTCTAAGCTAAGAAATATGTTATCTATATCTGATGTAAAGAAGCTCGTCCATACGTTCATGACCTCCAGAATAGACTACTGTAATGCATTACTAGGTGGATGTCCTGCATCATTAATAAACAAGCTTCAGTTAGTTCAGAATGCCGCAGCAAGAGTTCTTACAAGGTGGAGAAAATATCACCCCATAACCCCAATCTTCTCGTCCCTACACTGGCTTCCTGTTAAGTTTCAAATCCACTACAAACTACTGCTACTTACCTACAAAACACCAAATGGTTTATCTCCATGTATCTCCAGTCTTCTAACACGCTACAATCCGTCACGCTCCCTGAGATCTCAAAACTCTGGGCTTCTAGTAGTTCCTAGAATAGCAAAGTCCACTAAAGGCGGTAGAACATTCTCACATTTAGCTCCTAAACTCTGGAATAGTCTTCCTGACAGTGTTCGGGGCTCAGACACACTCACCCAGTTTAAGTGCAGATTAAAGACATGTGTTTTTAGCGAGTTCTACACATAACACACATCACACACATCACATCATAACCTTGTGCTCCAGAACATCTGATCACATCACATTATCAACTTGTGCTGTTAATATCATGAACAGCAGCTACGCTAATTCCTCTCCACTGCTTCTCTTTCTCTCCCCATCCCGAGGCATCCTGAGGTTGTGTCCCACTTAATCAAGATTGTGGACCTTTAAAGAAGTAGATGCCTGCAAACATCCTGAACCATCTAGAAATGTACCAGCACCATCTGGATCCCACCTCATGTTGAGTTCGGACATT
>NW_028149025.1:0-4000 GCF_946808225.1 Silurus aristotelis
TCTCCGGTGTGACCACCCCCACACTGTCCAGAGCTTTGATCTCCTTCAAGATCGTCACACTCCGGGAGCTGGTGAACATCGCAGGGACAGATCAGTTACGAGGGGAGGACCTGGCGGCACGTATGGGACTCCGGTCCCTGCGCATCACAAACCAGCTCCTACACCACTGGAGGTCCTCACTAACAGCAGAGGAGCATGTTCAGCTGAAGGACTGCAGAATCGGTGAGATCTGCTCTACAGAGGAGGAACTCTTTCCCCAGCTGGACATCGCTCCTGACCTCGACGGGTGTGAGCGCCCCCCTCCTGGAGTGCAGGGGTGAAGGGGAGATGAACTTTATGACAGTGTCGGGGAAGCTGCTCTAACAGGACCTGTGTTAAGGTTTTAAATAAGAATAAACTGAGTGTGAGGGTGGACCCCCAGTAGAGAAATGGTCTGGGTTTTAATGCTGATATTAAACCAGAGTGGAGACACTGTACAAACCACCGTTACCCAAAAAACCTGCCGAGCTCCAGTGGAGGATTTTACACTGTATTATTGTAATACTTTACTGTCACTTTAACTCTCATTGTCTGATTTTATTTACATCTCTATCATTTATTTATTGATTTATTTATTAAACAACATGATTTGTGTCAAATAAAGGCTTCTCTCTCTCTCGCTCTCTCTCGCGCGCTTGCTCGCTCTCTCTTCTCTCTCTCTCACTCTCTTCTCTCTCTCGCTCGCTCTCTCTCTTTCTCTCTCTCTCTCTTTCTCTCTCTTTCTCTCGCTCGCTCTTCTCTCTCTTCTCTCTCGCTCGCTCGCTCGCTCTCTTCTCTCTCTTCTCTCTCGCTCGCTCCCTCTCTCTCTTCTCTCTCTTCTCTCTCGCTCTCTCTCGTTCTCTCTCTTGCTCTCTCTCTCTCTCTCTCTCTCTCGCTCGCTCGCTCGCTCTCTTCTCTCTCTTCTCTCTCGCTCGCTCCCTCTCTCTCTTCTCTCTCTTCTCTCTCGCTCTCTCTCGTTCTCTCTCTTGCTCTCTCTCTCTCTCTCTCTCTCTCTCTCTCTCTCTCTCTCTCTCTCTCTCTCTCTTTCTCTCTCTCTGCCTCTTGCCGCCCCCGTGTGGTACGAAACACGGTATGACATCCTACTGTCATTTTTCAAAATAAACAACAAAAAATGAAAAGTAAAAGTAATATTAATACATTTTGGATAGCATCTCAGTTGTGTTTTGTGTGAATAAAAATGAATAATTAATCATTTATTATTCATTGCTGTTTTTTTTATGCAAAATCAAATCACATTTTATTTGTAAGGCAAAATTGTTTTTTTAATAAACATTTAAATAAGCAAAGCAAACAAATAATTAATAAACAAATAAATGTCTAAACAAATAAATAAATTTTAAAGACTAAATCTAGGGATAGCTACAAATAAATATAATTATTTTATTCTTTCTTTCTTTTTTTCTTGTTTGTTATGGTTTGTTTGTGGTGGAGAGTTCATCACCATCGTACTCACTCACTCACTCACTCACTCACTCAATCACTCACTCTTAATTACTCACTCACTCACTTACTCACTCTTAATTACTCTCTTAATCACTCAATCACTCACTCACACACTCACTCAATCACTCACTCTTAATTACTCACTCACTCACTCACTCTTAATTACTCACTCACTCACTCACTTTTAATTACTCACTCACTCACTCACTCACTCACTCACTCACTCACTCTTAATTACTCACTCACTCACTCACTCTTAATTACTCACTCACTCACTCACTCTTAATTACTCACTCACTCACTTACTCACTCTTAATTACTCTCTTAATCACTCAATCACTCACTCACACACTCACTCAATCACTCACTCTTAATTACTCACTCACTCACTCACTCTTAATTACTCACTCACTCACTCACTTTTAATTACTCACTCACTCACTCACTCACTCACTCTTAATTACTCACTCACTCACTCACTCTTAATTACTCACTCACTCACTCACTCTTAATTACTCACTCACTCACTCACTCTTAATTACTCACTTACTCACTTTTAATTACTCACTCACTCACTCACACTTAATTACTCACTTACTCACTCACTCACTCACTCACTTACTCCTAATTACTCACTCACTCACTCACTCACTCACTCACTCTTAATTACTCACTCACTCACTCACTCACTCACTTTTAATTACTCACTCACTCACTCACTCACTCACTCACTCTTAATTACTCACTCACTAACTCTTAATTACTCACTCACTCACTCACTCACTCACTCACTCACTCACTCACTCTTAATTACTCACTCTCTCACTCACACTTAATTACTCACTTACTCACTCACTCACTCACTCACTCACTTACTCCTAATTACTCACTCACTCACTCACTCACTCACTCACTCACTCACTCACTCACTCTTAATTACTCACTCACTCACTCTTAATTACTCTCGCTCACTCACTCATTCACTCACTCTTAATTACTCTCACTCACTCACTCACTCACTCACTCACTCACTCACTCTTAATTACTCACTCACTCACTCACTCTTAATTACTCACTTAATCACTCACTTTTAATTACTCACTTACTCACTCACTCACACTTAATTAGTCACTTACTCACTCACTCACTCACTCACTCACTCACTCACTCACTCACTTACTCTTAATTACTCACTCACTCACTCACTCACTTACTCTTAATTACTCACTCACTCACTCTTAATTACTCTCGCTCACTCGCTCACTCACTCACTCACTTACTCTTAATTACTCACTCACTCACTCACTCACTCTTAATTACTCACTCACTCACTCTTAATTACTCTCGCTCACTCACTCATTCACTCACTCTCAATTACTCTCACTCACTCACTCACTCACTCACTCACTCACTCACTCTTAATTACTTACTCTTTAACTCACTCACTCTTAATTACTCACATGTATTCATGCCTGATCACTCCTGATTTATTTTGCCAGAAAAGTAACATTCTCTCTCTCTCTCTCTCTCTCTCTCTCTCTCTCTCTCTCTCTCTCTCTCTCTCTCTCTCTCTCTCAGGTGAGAGTATGCGTGTGGCCTCCTCAGAGTTTGCTGATGATCCATGCTCGTCTGTGAAGAGAGGAACGATGGTCCGAGCGGCTCGTGCTCTTCTCTCTGCCGTCACCCGTCTCCTCATTCTGGCCGACATGGCCGATGTCATGAGACTCCTCGCTCACCTCAAAATCGTAAGCTTCTCCTCTCTGTTTCCTTTTTTTTTTTTTCCTCCTTTCTTTGCCTTGCCATTTTCCTCATCTTTTCTATACTCCTTTCTTGACTTTTGCGCTTTTCTCGCATCCTTTCTTCCTTTTTGTTATATCCTTATTTTCTTCTTTTTAAGAATATGTTAAAAGTTACAGTTCAATTAGTAAAATGGGTCTAAAGTGTGATTTGCAGCTTCTTTATGATTATAGTTTTTCAGGAGAGAATCAAATAGAGTGAGAGAGAAAAATGGCAGAAAAAGAGAGAGTGAGAGAGAGAGAGAATCATTCACGCTCAAGAATCTTCATTAAGAAATCAGTTTGCAAAACATTTTCCCAAAGGCGATACATGTACTAAATTTTTATTTAACTTTGTGTGTGTGTGTGTGTGTGTGTGTGAGGTGGAGGAAGCTCTCGAGGCAGTGAAGAACGCCACCAACGAGCAGGACCTTGCAAACCGCTTTAAGGAGTTCGGGAAGGAGATGGTGAAGCTGAACTACGTCGCAGCTCGCAGACAGCAGGTAAGAATTACTACTCAGGGAAGAAGTTTCCAGTTTCAGAGACATTGGAGAAATATGGAAGAGAAGAAAAGGAAAAAGAAAAAAAATGAACAAAACCAAAAGAGAGGAATACAGGTGAAGAACAGAAAGAACAAAGGAAAGGAAAAGGGGAGAGATACAATCATGTAAGAGAGAACGGAAAGATAAAAATTCAAGAGAACAAAATGGAAAGCAAAACTCACACTCTGACACACTGCTTGT
>NW_028149024.1:0-42500 GCF_946808225.1 Silurus aristotelis
CAGACGAGATCGAGCGTTCTCAGATTGGTATGGCCGTAAGCGAGATTCATGCTTTGAAATTGCCCATTTATTTTAGTTGTCAGCGTGTTTGTTTACTCATATGCCTTTCCTGCTATTTCAGTTCAACTTTTATCACACTTTATCCACAACGGTAAATGTTCGTCCTTAAATTAAGTATAAAAAGCAAAGAAAAAAAAAATTTAAGCTTACAGCACCTGGTATTCCCAGGCGGTCTCCCATCCAAGTACTAACCAGGCCCGACCCTGCTTAGCTTCCGAGATCAGACGAGATCGAGCGTTCTCAGAGTGGTATGGCCGTAAGCAAGATTCGCACCTCGAAATTGCCCATTTATTTTTGCTTGTCAGCGTGTTTGTTTGCTTATATGCCTTTCCTGCTATTCCAGTTCAACTTTTATCACACTTTATCCACAACGGTAAATGTTTGTCCTTAAATTAAGCATGAAAGCAAAGAAAAAAAAATTAAAGCTTACAGCACCTGGTATTCCCAGGCGGTCTCCCATCCAAGTACTAACCAGGCCCGACCCTGCTTAGCTTCCGAGATCAGACGAGATCGAGCGTTCTCAGAGTGGTATGGCCGTAAGCGAGATACGTGCTTCAAAATTGCCCATTTATTTTTGCTTCTCAGTGTGTTTGTTTGCTTATATGCCTTTCCTGCTATTTCAGTTCAACTTTTATCACACTTTATCCACAACGGTAAATGTTCGTCCTTAAATTAAGCATTAAAGCAAAGAAAAAAAAATTAAAGCTTACAGCACCTGGTATTCCCAGGCGGTCTCCCATCCAAGTACTAACCAGGCCCGACCCTGCTTAGCTGCCGAGATCAGACGAGATCGAGCGTTCTCAGAGTGGTATGGCCGTAAGCGAGATTTGCGCTTCGAAATTGCCAATTTATTTTTGATTGTCAGCGTGTTTGTTTGCTTATATGCCTTTCCTGCTATTCCAGTTAAACTTTTATCACACTTTATTCACCACGGTACCTGTTCGTCCTTAAATTAAGCCTGAAAGCAAAGAAAAAAAAATTAAAGCTTACAGCACCTGGTATTCCCAGGCGGTCTCCCATCCAAGTACTAACCAGGCCCGACCCTGCTTAGCTGCCGAGATCAGACGAGATCGAGCGTTCTCAGAGTGGTATGGCCGTAATCGAGATATGTGCTTCGAAATTGGCCATTTGTTTTTGTTGTCATCATGTTTGTTTGCTCATATGCCTTTCCTGCTATTCCAGATCAACTTTTATCACACTTTATTCACCACGGTAAATGTTCATCCTTAAATTAAGCCTGAAAGCAAAGAAAAAAATGTTAAAGCTTACAGCACCTGGTATTCCCAGGCGGTCTCCCATCCAAGTACTAACCAGGCCCGACCCTGCTTAGCTTCCGAGATCAGACGAGATCGAGCGTTCTCAGAGTGGTATTGGCGTAAACGAGATTCGCACCTCGAAATTGCCCATTTATTTTTGCTTGTCAGCGTGTTTGTTTGCTTATATGCCTTTCCTGCTATTCCAGTTCAACTTTTATCACACTTTATCCACAACGGTAAATGTTCGTCCTTAAATTAAGTATGAAAGCAAAGAAAAAAAAAATTAAAGCTTACAGCACCTGGTATTCCCAGGCGGTCTCCCATCCAAGTACTAACCAGGCCCGACCCTGCTTAGCTTCCGAGATCAGACGAGATCGAGCGTTCTCAGAGTGGTATGGCCGTAAGCAAGATTCGCACCTCGAAATTGCCCATTTATTTTTGCTTGTCAGCGTGTTTGTTTGCTTATATGCCTTTCCTGCTATTCCAGTTCAACTTTTATCACACTTTATCCACAACGGTAAATGTTTGTCCTTAAATTAAGCATGAAAGCAAAGAAAAAAAAATTAAAGCTTACAGCACCTGGTATTCCCAGGCGGTCTCCCATCCAAGTACTAACCAGGCCCGACCCTGCTTAGCTTCCGAGATCAGACGAGATCGAGCGTTCTCAGAGTGGTATGGCCGTAAGCGAGATACGTGCTTCAAAATTGCCCATTTATTTTTGCTTCTCAGTGTGTTTGTTTGCTTATATGCCTTTCCTGCTATTTCAGTTCAACTTTTATCACACTTTATCCACAACGGTAAATGTTCGTCCTTAAATTAAGCATTAAAGCAAAGAAAAAAAAATTCAAGCTTACAGCACCTGGTATTCCCAGGCGGTCTCCCATCCAAGTACTAACCAGGCCCGACCCTGCTTAGCTTCCGAGATCAGACGAGATCGAGCGTTCTCAGAGTGGTATGGCCGTAAGCAAGATTCGCACCTCGAAATTGCCCATTTATTTTTGCTTGTCAGCGTGTTTGTTTGCTTATATGCCTTTCCTGCTATTCCAGTTCAACTTTTATCACACTTTATCCACAGCGGTAAATGTTTGTCCTTAAATTAAGCATGAAAGCAAAGAAAAAAAAATTAAAGCTTACAGCCCCTGGTATTCCCAGGCGGTCTCCCATCCAAGTACTGACCAGGCCCGACCCTGCTTAGCTTCCGAGATCAGACGAGATCGAGCGTTCTCAGAGTGGTATGGCCGTAAGCGAGATTCGCGCTTCAAAATTGCCCATTTATTTTTGCTTGTCAGCATGTTTGTTTGCTCATATGTCTTTCCTGCTATTCCAGTTCAACTTTTATCACACTTTATCCACAACGGTAAATGTTCGTCCTTAAATTAAGCCTGAAAGCAAAGAAAAAAAAATTAAAGCTTACAGCACCTGGTATTCCCAGGCGGTCTCCCATCCAAGTACTAACCAGGCCCGACACTGCTTAGCTTCCGAGATCAGACGAGATCGAGCGTTCTCAGATTGGTATGGCCGTAAGCGAGATTTATGCTTTGAAATTGCCCATTTATTTTAGTTGTCAGCGTGTTTGTTTACTCATATGCCTTTCCTGCTATTTCAGTTCAACTTTTATCACACTTTATCCACAACGGTAAATGTTCGTCCTTAAATTAAGTATAAAAAGCAAAGAAAAAAAAAATTTAAGCTTACAGCACCTGGTATTCCCAGGCGGTCTCCCATCCAAGTACTAACCAGGCCCGACCCTGCTTAGCTTCCGAGATCAGACGAGATCGAGCGTTCTCAGAGTGGTATGGCCGTAAGCGAGATTCATGCTTTGAAATTGCCCATTTATTTTAGTTGTCAGCGTGTTTGTTTGCTTATATGCCTTTCCTGCTATTCCAGTTCAACTTTTATCACACTTTATCCACAACGGTAAATGTTCGTCCTTAAATTAAGTATGAAAGCAAAGAAAAAAAAAATTAAAGCTTACAGCACCTGGTATTCCCAGGCGGTCTCCCATCCAAGTACTAACCAGGCCCGACCCTGCTTAGCTTCCGAGATCAGACGAGATCGAGCGTTCTCAGAGTGGTATGGCCGTAAGCAAGATTCGCACCTCGAAATTGCCCATTTATTTTTGCTTGTCAGCGTGTTTGTTTGCTTATATGCCTTTCCTGCTATTCCAGTTCAACTTTTATCACACTTTATCCACAACAGTAAATGTTTGTCCTTAAATTAAGCATGAAAGCAAAGAAAAAAAAATTAAAGCTTACAGCACCTGGTATTCCCAGGCGGTCTCCCATCCAAGTACTAACCAGGCCCGACCCTGCTTAGCTTCCGAGATCAGACGAGATCGAGCGTTCTCAGAGTGGTATGGCCGTAAGCGAGATACGTGCTTCAAAATTGCCCATTTATTTTTGCTTCTCAGTGTGTTTGTTTGCTTATATGCCTTTCCTGCTATTTCAGTTCAACTTTTATCACACTTTATCCACAACGGTAAATGTTCGTCCTTAAATTAAGCATTAAAGCAAAGAAAAAAAAATTCAAGCTTACAGCACCTGGTATTCCCAGGCGGTCTCCCATCCAAGTACTAACCAGGCCCGACCCTGCTTAGCTTCCGAGATCAGACGAGATCGAGCGCTCTCAGAGTGGTATGGCCGTAAGCAAGATTCGCACCTCGAAATTGCCCATTTATTTTTGCTTGTCAGCGTGTTTGTTTGCTTATATGCCTTTCCTGCTATTCCAGTTCAACTTTTATCACACTTTATCCACAGCGGTAAATGTTTGTCCTTAAATTAAGCCTGAAAGCAAAGAAAAAATAATTAAAGCTTACAGCACCTGGTATTCCCAGGCGGTCTCCCATCCAAGTACTAACCAGGCCCGACCCTGCTTAGCTTCCGAGATCAGACGAGATCGAGCGTTCTCAGAGTGGTATGGCCGTAATCGAGATATGTGCTTCGAAATTGGCCATTTGTTTTTGTTGTCATCATGTTTGTTTGCTCATATGCCTTTCCTGCTATTCCAGATCAACTTTTATCACACTTTATTCACCACGGTAAATGTTCGTCCTTAAACTAAGCCTGAAAGCAAAGAAAAAAAAGTTAAAGCTTACAGCACCTGGTATTCCCAGGCGGTCTCCCATCCAAGTACTAACCAGGCCCGACCCTGCTTAGCTTCCGAGATCAGACGAGATCGAGCGTTCTCAGAGTGGTATTGGCGTAAACGAGATTCGCACCTCGAAATTGCCCATTTATTTTTGCTTGTCAGCGTGTTTGTTTGCTTATATGCCTTTCCTGCTATTCCAGTTCAACTTTTATCACACTTTATCCACAACGGTAAATGTTCGTCCTTAAATTAAGTATGAAAGCAAAGAAAAAAAAAATTAAAGCTTACAGCACCTGGTATTCCCAGGCGGTCTCCCATCCAAGTACTAACCAGGCCCGACCCTGCTTAGCTTCTGAGATCAGACGAGATCGAGCGTTCTCAGAGTGGTATGGCCGTAAGCAAGATTCGCACCTCGAAATTGCCCATTTATTTTTGCTTGTCAGCGTGTTTGTTTGCTTATATGCCTTTCCTGCTATTCCAGTTCAACTTTTATCACACTTTATCCACAACGGTAAATGTTTGTCCTTAAATTAAGCATGAAAGCAAAGAAAAAAAAATTAAAGCTTACAGCACCTGGTATTCCCAGGCGGTCTCCCATCCAAGTACTAACCAGGCCCGACCCTGCTTAGCTTCCGAGATCAGACGAGATCGAGCGTTCTCAGAGTGGTATGGCCGTAAGCGAGATACGTGCTTCAAAATTGCCCATTTATTTTTGCTTCTCAGTGTGTTTGTTTGCTTATATGCCTTTCCTGCTATTTCAGTTCAACTTTTATCACACTTTATCCACAACGGTAAATGTTCGTCCTTAAATTAAGCATTAAAGCAAAGAAAAAAAAATTCAAGCTTACAGCACCTGGTATTCCCAGGCGGTCTCCCATCCAAGTACTAACCAGGCCCGACCCTGCTTAGCTTCCGAGATCAGACGAGATCGAGCGTTCTCAGATTGGTATGGCCGTAAGCGAGATTTATGCTTTGAAATTGCCCATTTATTTTAGTTGTCAGCGTGTTTGTTTACTCATATGCCTTTCCTGCTATTTCAGTTCAACTTTTATCACACTTTATCCACAACGGTAAATGTTCGTCCTTAAATTAAGTATAAAAAGCAAAGAAAAAAAAAATTTAAGCTTACAGCACCTGGTATTCCCAGGCGGTCTCCCATCCAAGTACTAACCAGGCCCGACCCTGCTTAGCTTCCGAGATCAGACGAGATCGAGCGTTCTCAGAGTGGTATGGCCGTAAGCGAGATTCATGCTTTGAAATTGCCCATTTATTTTAGTTGTCAGCGTGTTTGTTTGCTTATATGCCTTTCCTGCTATTCCAGTTCAACTTTTATCACACTTTATCCACAACGGTAAATGTTCGTCCTTAAATTAAGTATGAAAGCAAAGAAAAAAAAAATTAAAGCTTACAGCACCTGGTATTCCCAGGCGGTCTCCCATCCAAGTACTAACCAGGCCCGACCCTGCTTAGCTTCCGAGATCAGACGAGATCGAGCGTTCTCAGAGTGGTATGGCCGTAAGCAAGATTCGCACCTCGAAATTGCCCATTTATTTTTGCTTGTCAGCGTGTTTGTTTGCTTATATGCCTTTCCTGCTATTCCAGTTCAACTTTTATCACACTTTATCCACAACAGTAAATGTTTGTCCTTAAATTAAGCATGAAAGCAAAGAAAAAAAAATTAAAGCTTACAGCACCTGGTATTCCCAGGCGGTCTCCCATCCAAGTACTAACCAGGCCCGACCCTGCTTAGCTTCCGAGATCAGACGAGATCGAGCGTTCTCAGAGTGGTATGGCCGTAAGCGAGATACGTGCTTCAAAATTGCCCATTTATTTTTGCTTCTCAGTGTGTTTGTTTGCTTATATGCCTTTCCTGCTATTTCAGTTCAACTTTTATCACACTTTATCCACAACGGTAAATGTTCGTCCTTAAATTAAGCATTAAAGCAAAGAAAAAAAAATTCAAGCTTACAGCACCTGGTATTCCCAGGCGGTCTCCCATCCAAGTACTAACCAGGCCCGACCCTGCTTAGCTTCCGAGATCAGACGAGATCGAGCGCTCTCAGAGTGGTATGGCCGTAAGCAAGATTCGCACCTCGAAATTGCCCATTTATTTTTGCTTGTCAGCGTGTTTGTTTGCTTATATGCCTTTCCTGCTATTCCAGTTCAACTTTTATCACACTTTATCCACAGCGGTAAATGTTTGTCCTTAAATTAAGCCTGAAAGCAAAGAAAAAAAAATTAAAGCTTACAGCACCTGGTATTCCCAGGCGGTCTCCCATCCAAGTACTAACCAGGCCCGACCCTGCTTAGCTTCCGAGATCAGACGAGATCGAGCGTTCTCAGATTGGTATGGCCGAAAGCGAGATTCATGCTTTGAAATTGCCCATTTATTTTAGTTGTCAGCGTGTTTGTTTACTCATATGCCTTTCCTGCTATTTCAGTTCAACTTTTATCACACTTTATCCACAACGGTAAATGTTCGTCCTTAAATTAAGTATAAAAAGCAAAGAAAAAAAAAATTTAAGCTTACAGCACCTGGTATTCCCAGGCGGTCTCCCATCCAAGTACTAACCAGGCCCGACCCTGCTTAGCTTCCGAGATCAGACGAGATCGAGCGTTCTCAGAGTGGTATGGCCGTAAGCGAGATTCATGCTTTGAAATTGCCCATTTATTTTAGTTGTCAGCGTGTTTGTTTGCTCATATGCCTTTCCTGCTATTTCAGTTCAACTTTTATCACACTTTATCCACAACGGTAAATGTTCGTCCTTAAATTAAGTATGAAAGCAAAGAAAAAAAAAATTTAAGCTTACAGCACCTGGTATTCCCAGGCGGTCTCCCATCCAAGTACTAACCAGGCCCGACCCTGCTTAGCTTCCGAGATCAGACGAGATCGAGCGTTCTCAGAGTGGTATGGCCGTAAGCGAGATTCGCACCTCGAAATTGCCCATTTATTTTTGCTTGTCAGCGTGTTTGTTTGCTTATATGCCTTTCCTGCTATTCCAGTTCAACTTTTATCACACTTTATCCACAACGGTAAATGTTCGTCCTTAAATTAAGTATGAAAGCAAAGAAAAAAAAAATTAAAGCTTACAGCACCTGGTATTCCCAGGCGGTCTCCCATCCAAGTACTAACCAGGCCCGACCCTGCTTAGCTTCCGAGATCAGACGAGATCGAGCGTTCTCAGAGTGGTATGGCCGTAAGCGAGATTTGCGCTTCGAAATTGCCAATTTATTTTTGATTGTCAGCGTGTTTGTTTGCTTATATGCCTTTCCTGCTATTCCAGTTAAACTTTTATCACACTTTATTCACCACGGTACCTGTTCGTCCTTAAATTAAGCCTGAAAGCAAAGAAAAAAAAATTAAAGCTTACAGCACCTGGTATTCCCAGGCGGTCTCCCATCCAAGTACTAACCAGGCCCGACTCTGCTTAGCTTCCGAGATCAGACGAGATCGAGCGTTCTCAGAGTGGTATGGCCGTAATCGAGATATGTGCTTCGAAATTGGCCATTTGTTTTTGTTGTCATCATGTTTGTTTGCTCATATGCCTTTCCTGCTATTCCAGATCAACTTTTATCACACTTTATTCACCACGGTAAATGTTCATCCTTAAACTAAGCCTGAAAGCAAAGAAAAAAAAGTTAAAGCTTACAGCACCTGGTATTCCCAGGCGGTCTCCCATCCAAGTACTAACCAGGCCCGACCCTGCTTAGCTTCCGAGATCAGACGAGATCGAGCGTTCTCAGAGTGGTATTGGCGTAAACGAGATTCGCACCTCGAAATTGCCCATTTATTTTTGCTTGTCAGCGTGTTTGTTTGCTTATATGCCTTTCCTGCTATTCCAGTTCAACTTTTATCACACTTTATCCACAACGGTAAATGTTCGTCCTTAAATTAAGCATGAAAGCAAAGAAAAAAAAATTAAAGCTTACAGCACCTGGTATTCCCAGGCGGTCTCCCATCCAAGTACTAAGCAGGCCCGACCCTGCTTAGCTTCCGAGATCAGACGAGATCGAGCGTTCTCAGAGTGGTATGGCCGTAAGCGAGATTTGCGCTTCGAAATTGCCAATTTATTTTTGATTGTCAGCGTGTTTGTTTGCTTATATGCCTTTCCTGCTATTCCAGTTAAACTTTTATCACACTTTATTCACCACGGTACCTGTTCGTCCTTAAATTAAGCCTGAAAGCAAAGAAAAAAAAATTAAAGCTTACAGCACCTGGTATTCCCAGGCGGTCTCCCATCCAAGTACTAACCAGGCCCGACCCTGCTTAGCTTCCGAGATCAGACGAGATCGAGCGTTCTCAGAGTGGTATGGCCGTAATCGAGATATGTGCTTCGAAATTGGCCATTTGTTTTTGTTGTCATCATGTTTGTTTGCTCATATGCCTTTCCTGCTATTCCAGATCAACTTTTATCACACTTTATTCACCACGGTAAATGTTCGTCCTTAAACTAAGCCTGAAAGCAAAGAAAAAAAAGTTAAAGCTTACAGCACCTGGTATTCCCAGGCGGTCTCCCATCCAAGTACTAACCAGGCCCGACCCTGCTTAGCTTCCGAGATCAGACGAGATCGAGCGTTCTCAGAGTGGTATGGCCGTAATCGAGATATGTGCTTCGAAATTGGCCATTTGTTTTTGTTGTCATCATGTTTGTTTGCTCATATGCCTTTCCTGCTATTCCAGTTAAACTTTTATCACACTTTATTCACCACGGTACCTGTTCGTCCTTAAATTAAGCCTGAAAGCAAAGAAAAAAAAATTAAAGCTTACAGCACCTGGTATTCCCAGGCGGTCTCCCATCCAAGTACTAACCAGGCCCGACCCTGCTTAGCTTCCGAGATCAGACGAGATCGAGCGTTCTCAGAGTGGTATGGCCGTAAGCGAGATTCATGCTTTGAAATTGGCCATTTGTTTTTGTTGTCATCATGTTTGTTTGCTCATATGCCTTTCCTGCTATTTCAGTTCAACTTTTATCACACTTTATCCACAACGGTAAATGTTCGTCCTTAAATTAAGTATAAAAAGCAAAGAAAAAAAAAATTTAAGCTTACAGCACCTGGTATTCCCAGGCGGTCTCCCATCCAAGTACTAACCAGGCCCGACCCTGCTTAGCTTCCGAGATCAGACGAGATCGAGCGTTCTCAGAGTGGCATTGGCGTAAACGAGATTCGCACCTCGAAATTGCCCATTTATTTTTGCTTGTCAGCGTGTTTGTTTGCTTATATGCCTTTCCTGCTATTCCAGTTCAACTTTTATCACACTTTATCCACAACGGTAAATGTTCGTCCTTAAATTAAGTATGAAAGCAAAGAAAAAAAAAATTAAAGCTTACAGCACCTGGTATTCCCAGGCGGTCTCCCATCCAAGTACTAACCAGGCCCGACCCTGCTTAGCTTCCGAGATCAGACGAGATCGAGCGTTCTCAGAGTGGTATGGCCGTAAGCAAGATTCGCACCTCGAAATTGCCCATTTATTTTTGCTTGTCAGCGTGTTTGTTTGCTTATATGCCTTTCCTGCTATTCCAGTTCAACTTTTATCACACTTTATCCACAACAGTAAATGTTTGTCCTTAAATTAAGCATGAAAGCAAAGAAAAAAAAATTAAAGCTTACAGCACCTGGTATTCCCAGGCGGTCTCCCATCCAAGTACTAACCAGGCCCGACCCTGCTTAGCTTCCGAGATCAGACGAGATCGAGCGTTCTCAGAGTGGTATGGCCGTAAGCGAGATACGTGCTTCAAAATTGCCCATTTATTTTTGCTTCTCAGTGTGTTTGTTTGCTTATATGCCTTTCCTGCTATTTCAGTTCAACTTTTATCACACTTTATCCACAACGGTAAATGTTCGTCCTTAAATTAAGCATTAAAGCAAAGAAAAAAAAATTCAAGCTTACAGCACCTGGTATTCCCAGGCGGTCTCCCATCCAAGTACTAACCAGGCCCGACCCTGCTTAGCTTCCGAGATCAGACGAGATCGAGCGTTCTCAGAGTGGTATGGCCGTAAGCGAGATTCATGCTTTGAAATTGCCCATTTATTTTAGTTGTCAGCGTGTTTGTTTGCTCATATGCCTTTCCTGCTATTTCAGTTCAACTTTTATCACACTTTATCCACAACGGTAAATGTTCGTCCTTAAATTAAGTATGAAAGCAAAGAAAAAAAAAATTTAAGCTTACAGCACCTGGTATTCCCAGGCGGTCTCCCATCCAAGTACTAACCAGGCCCGACCCTGCTTAGCTTCCGAGATCAGACGAGATCGAGCGTTCTCAGAGTGGTATGGCCGTAAGCGAGATTCATGCTTTGAAATTGCCCATTTATTTTTGCTTGTCAGCGTGTTTGTTTGCTTATATGCCTTTCCTGCTATTCCAGTTCAACTTTTATCACACTTTATCCACAACGGTAAATGTTCGTCCTTAAATTAAGTATGAAAGCAAAGAAAAAAAAAATTAAAGCTTACAGCACCTGGTATTCCCAGGCGGTCTCCCATCCAAGTACTAACCAGGCCCGACCCTGCTTAGCTTCCGAGATCAGACGAGATCGAGCGTTCTCAGAGTGGTATGGCCGTAAGCGAGATTTGCGCTTCGAAATTGCCCATTTATTTTTGATTGTCAGCGTGTTTGTTTGCTTATATGCCTTTCCTGCTATTCCAGTTAAACTTTTATCACACTTTATTCACCACGGTACCTGTTCGTCCTTAAATTAAGCATGAAAGCAAAGAAAAAAAAATTAAAGCTTACAGCACCTGGTATTCCCAGGCGGTCTCCCATCCAAGTACTAACCAGGCCCGACCCTGCTTAGCTTCCGAGATCAGACGAGATCGAGCGTTCTCAGAGTGGTATGGCCGTAAGCGAGATACGTGCTTCAAAATTGCCCATTTATTTTTGCTTCTCAGTGTGTTTGTTTGCTTATATGCCTTTCCTGCTATTTCAGTTCAACTTTTATCACACTTTATCCACAACGGTAAATGTTCATCCTTAAATTAAGCATTAAAGCAAAGAAAAAAAAATTCAAGCTTACAGCACCTGGTATTCCCAGGCGGTCTCCCATCCAAGTACTAACCAGGCCCGACCCTGCTTAGCTTCCGAGATCAGATGAGATCGAGCGTTCTCAGATTGGTATGGCCGTAAGCGAGATTCATGCTTTGAAATTGCCCATTTATTTTAGTTGTCAGCGTGTTTGTTTACTCATATGCCTTTCCTGCTATTTCAGTTCAACTTTTATCACACTTTATCCACAACGGTAAATGTTCGTCCTTAAATTAAGTATAAAAAGCAAAGAAAAAAAAAATTTAAGCTTACAGCACCTGGTATTCCCAGGCGGTCTCCCATCCAAGTACTAACCAGGCCCGACCCTGCTTAGCTTCCGAGATCAGACGAGATCGAGCGTTCTCAGAGTGGTATGGCCGTAAGCGAGATTCATGCTTTGAAATTGCCCATTTATTTTAGTTGTCAGCGTGTTTGTTTGCTCATATGCCTTTCCTGCTATTTCAGTTCAACTTTTATCACACTTTATCCACAACGGTAAATGTTCGTCCTTAAATTAAGTATGAAAGCAAAGAAAAAAAAAATTTAAGCTTACAGCACCTGGTATTCCCAGGCGGTCTCCCATCCAAGTACTAACCAGGCACGACCCTGCTTAGCTTCCGAGATCAGACGAGATCGAGCGTTCTCAGAGTGGTATGGCCGTAAGCGAGATTCGCACCTCGAAATTGCCCATTTATTTTTGCTTGTCAGCGTGTTTGTTTGCTTATATGCCTTTCCTGCTATTCCAGTTCAACTTTTATCACACTTTATCCACAACGGTAAATGTTCGTCCTTAAATTCAGTATGAAAGCAAAGAAAAAAAAAATTAAAGCTTACAGCACCTGGTATTCCCAGGCGGTCTCCCATCCAAGTACTAACCAGGCCCGACCCTGCTTAGCTTCCGAGATCAGACGAGATCGAGCGTTCTCAGAGTGGTATGGCCGTAAGCGAGATTTGCGCTTCGAAATTGCCAATTTATTTTTGATTGTCAGCGTGTTTGTTTGCTTATATGCCTTTCCTGCTATTCCAGTTAAACTTTTATCACACTTTATTCACCACGGTACCTGTTCGTCCTTAAATTAAGCCTGAAAGCAAAGAAAAAAAAATTAAAGCTTACAGCACCTGGTATTCCCAGGCGGTCTCCCATCCAAGTACTAACCAGGCCCGACTCTGCTTAGCTTCCGAGATCAGACGAGATCGAGCGTTCTCAGAGTGGTATGGCCGTAATCGAGATATGTGCTTCGAAATTGGCCATTTGTTTTTGTTGTCATCATGTTTGTTTGCTCATATGCCTTTCCTGCTATTCCAGATCAACTTTTATCACACTTTATTCACCACGGTAAATGTTCATCCTTAAACTAAGCCTGAAAGCAAAGAAAAAAAAGTTAAAGCTTACAGCACCTGGTATTCCCAGGCGGTCTCCCATCCAAGTACTAACCAGGCCCGACCCTGCTTAGCTTCCGAGATCAGACGAGATCGAGCGTTCTCAGAGTGGTATTGGCGTAAACGAGATTCGCACCTCGAAATTGCCCATTTATTTTTGCTTGTCAGCGTGTTTGTTTGCTTATATGCCTTTCCTGCTATTCCAGTTCAACTTTTATCACACTTTATCCACAACGGTAAATGTTCGTCCTTAAATTAAGCATGAAAGCAAAGAAAAAAAAATTAAAGCTTACAGCACCTGGTATTCCCAGGCGGTCTCCCATCCAAGTACTAAGCAGGCCCGACCCTGCTTAGCTTCCGAGATCAGACGAGATCGAGCGTTCTCAGAGTGGTATGGCCGTAAGCGAGATTTGCGCTTCGAAATTGCCAATTTATTTTTGATTGTCAGCGTGTTTGTTTGCTTATATGCCTTTCCTGCTATTCCAGTTAAACTTTTATCACACTTTATTCACCACGGTACCTGTTCGTCCTTAAATTAAGCCTGAAAGCAAAGAAAAAAAAATTAAAGCTTACAGCACCTGGTATTCCCAGGCGGTCTCCCATCCAAGTACTAACCAGGCCCGACCCTGCTTAGCTTCCGAGATCAGACGAGATCGAGCGTTCTCAGAGTGGTATGGCCGTAATCGAGATATGTGCTTCGAAATTGGCCATTTGTTTTTGTTGTCATCATGTTTGTTTGCTCATATGCCTTTCCTGCTATTCCAGATCAACTTTTATCACACTTTATTCACCACGGTAAATGTTCGTCCTTAAACTAAGCCTGAAAGCAAAGAAAAAAAAGTTAAAGCTTACAGCACCTGGTATTCCCAGGCGGTCTCCCATCCAAGTACTAACCAGGCCCGACCCTGCTTAGCTTCCGAGATCAGACGAGATCGAGCGTTCTCAGAGTGGTATGGCCGTAATCGAGATATGTGCTTCGAAATTGGCCATTTGTTTTTGTTGTCATCATGTTTGTTTGCTCATATGCCTTTCCTGCTATTCCAGTTAAACTTTTATCACACTTTATTCACCACGGTACCTGTTCGTCCTTAAATTAAGCCTGAAAGCAAAGAAAAAAAAATTAAAGCTTACAGCACCTGGTATTCCCAGGCGGTCTCCCATCCAAGTACTAACCAGGCCCGACCCTGCTTAGCTTCCGAGATCAGACGAGATCGAGCGTTCTCAGAGTGGTATGGCCGTAAGCGAGATTCATGCTTTGAAATTGGCCATTTGTTTTTGTTGTCATCATGTTTGTTTGCTCATATGCCTTTCCTGCTATTTCAGTTCAACTTTTATCACACTTTATCCACAACGGTAAATGTTCGTCCTTAAATTAAGTATAAAAAGCAAAGAAAAAAAAAATTTAAGCTTACAGCACCTGGTATTCCCAGGCGGTCTCCCATCCAAGTACTAACCAGGCCCGACCCTGCTTAGCTTCCGAGATCAGACGAGATCGAGCGTTCTCAGAGTGGCATTGGCGTAAACGAGATTCGCACCTCGAAATTGCCCATTTATTTTTGCTTGTCAGCGTGTTTGTTTGCTTATATGCCTTTCCTGCTATTCCAGTTCAACTTTTATCACACTTTATCCACAACGGTAAATGTTCGTCCTTAAATTAAGTATGAAAGCAAAGAAAAAAAAAATTAAAGCTTACAGCACCTGGTATTCCCAGGCGGTCTCCCATCCAAGTACTAACCAGGCCCGACCCTGCTTAGCTTCCGAGATCAGACGAGATCGAGCGTTCTCAGAGTGGTATGGCCGTAAGCAAGATTCGCACCTCGAAATTGCCCATTTATTTTTGCTTGTCAGCGTGTTTGTTTGCTTATATGCCTTTCCTGCTATTCCAGTTCAACTTTTATCACACTTTATCCACAACAGTAAATGTTTGTCCTTAAATTAAGCATGAAAGCAAAGAAAAAAAAATTAAAGCTTACAGCACCTGGTATTCCCAGGCGGTCTCCCATCCAAGTACTAACCAGGCCCGACCCTGCTTAGCTTCCGAGATCAGACGAGATCGAGCGTTCTCAGAGTGGTATGGCCGTAAGCGAGATACGTGCTTCAAAATTGCCCATTTATTTTTGCTTCTCAGTGTGTTTGTTTGCTTATATGCCTTTCCTGCTATTTCAGTTCAACTTTTATCACACTTTATCCACAACGGTAAATGTTCGTCCTTAAATTAAGCATTAAAGCAAAGAAAAAAAAATTCAAGCTTACAGCACCTGGTATTCCCAGGCGGTCTCCCATCCAAGTACTAACCAGGCCCGACCCTGCTTAGCTTCCGAGATCAGACGAGATCGAGCGTTCTCAGAGTGGTATGGCCGTAAGCGAGATTCATGCTTTGAAATTGCCCATTTATTTTAGTTGTCAGCGTGTTTGTTTGCTCATATGCCTTTCCTGCTATTTCAGTTCAACTTTTATCACACTTTATCCACAACGGTAAATGTTCGTCCTTAAATTAAGTATGAAAGCAAAGAAAAAAAAAATTTAAGCTTACAGCACCTGGTATTCCCAGGCGGTCTCCCATCCAAGTACTAACCAGGCCCGACCCTGCTTAGCTTCCGAGATCAGACGAGATCGAGCGTTCTCAGAGTGGTATGGCCGTAAGCGAGATTCATGCTTTGAAATTGCCCATTTATTTTTGCTTGTCAGCGTGTTTGTTTGCTTATATGCCTTTCCTGCTATTCCAGTTCAACTTTTATCACACTTTATCCACAACGGTAAATGTTCGTCCTTAAATTAAGTATGAAAGCAAAGAAAAAAAAAATTAAAGCTTACAGCACCTGGTATTCCCAGGCGGTCTCCCATCCAAGTACTAACCAGGCCCGACCCTGCTTAGCTTCCGAGATCAGACGAGATCGAGCGTTCTCAGAGTGGTATGGCCGTAAGCGAGATTTGCGCTTCGAAATTGCCCATTTATTTTTGATTGTCAGCGTGTTTGTTTGCTTATATGCCTTTCCTGCTATTCCAGTTAAACTTTTATCACACTTTATTCACCACGGTACCTGTTCGTCCTTAAATTAAGCATGAAAGCAAAGAAAAAAAAATTAAAGCTTACAGCACCTGGTATTCCCAGGCGGTCTCCCATCCAAGTACTAACCAGGCCCGACCCTGCTTAGCTTCCGAGATCAGACGAGATCGAGCGTTCTCAGAGTGGTATGGCCGTAAGCGAGATACGTGCTTCAAAATTGCCCATTTATTTTTGCTTCTCAGTGTGTTTGTTTGCTTATATGCCTTTCCTGCTATTTCAGTTCAACTTTTATCACACTTTATCCACAACGGTAAATGTTCATCCTTAAATTAAGCATTAAAGCAAAGAAAAAAAAATTCAAGCTTACAGCACCTGGTATTCCCAGGCGGTCTCCCATCCAAGTACTAACCAGGCCCGACCCTGCTTAGCTTCCGAGATCAGATGAGATCGAGCGTTCTCAGATTGGTATGGCCGTAAGCGAGATTCATGCTTTGAAATTGCCCATTTATTTTAGTTGTCAGCGTGTTTGTTTACTCATATGCCTTTCCTGCTATTTCAGTTCAACTTTTATCACACTTTATCCACAACGGTAAATGTTCGTCCTTAAATTAAGTATAAAAAGCAAAGAAAAAAAAAATTTAAGCTTACAGCACCTGGTATTCCCAGGCGGTCTCCCATCCAAGTACTAACCAGGCCCGACCCTGCTTAGCTTCCGAGATCAGACGAGATCGAGCGTTCTCAGAGTGGTATGGCCGTAAGCGAGATTCATGCTTTGAAATTGCCCATTTATTTTAGTTGTCAGCGTGTTTGTTTGCTCATATGCCTTTCCTGCTATTTCAGTTCAACTTTTATCACACTTTATCCACAACGGTAAATGTTCGTCCTTAAATTAAGTATGAAAGCAAAGAAAAAAAAAATTTAAGCTTACAGCACCTGGTATTCCCAGGCGGTCTCCCATCCAAGTACTAACCAGGCACGACCCTGCTTAGCTTCCGAGATCAGACGAGATCGAGCGTTCTCAGAGTGGTATGGCCGTAAGCGAGATTCGCACCTCGAAATTGCCCATTTATTTTTGCTTGTCAGCGTGTTTGTTTGCTTATATGCCTTTCCTGCTATTCCAGTTCAACTTTTATCACACTTTATCCACAACGGTAAATGTTCGTCCTTAAATTAAGTATGAAAGCAAAGAAAAAAAAAATTAAAGCTTACAGCACCTGGTATTCCCAGGCGGTCTCCCATCCAAGTACTAAGCAGGCCCGACCCTGCTTAGCTTCCGAGATCAGACGAGATCGAGCGTTCTCAGAGTGGTATGGCCGTAAGCGAGATTTGCGCTTCGAAATTGCCAATTTATTTTTGATTGTCAGCGTGTTTGTTTGCTTATATGCCTTTCCTGCTATTCCAGTTAAACTTTTATCACACTTTATTCACCACGGTACCTGTTCGTCCTTAAATTAAGCCTGAAAGCAAAGAAAAAAAAATTAAAGCTTACAGCACCTGGTATTCCCAGGCGGTCTCCCATCCAAGTACTAACCAGGCCCGACCCTGCTTAGCTTCCGAGATCAGACGAGATCGAGCGTTCTCAGAGTGGTATGGCCGTAATCGAGATATGTGCTTCGAAATTGGCCATTTGTTTTTGTTGTCATCATGTTTGTTTGCTCATATGCCTTTCCTGCTATTCCAGATCAACTTTTATCACACTTTATTCACCACGGTAAATGTTCATCCTTAAACTAAGCCTGAAAGCAAAGAAAAAAAAGTTAAAGCTTACAGCACCTGGTATTCCCAGGCGGTCTCCCATCCAAGTACTAACCAGGCCCGACCCTGCTTAGCTTCCGAGATCAGACGAGATCGAGCGTTCTCAGATTGGTATGGCCGTAAGCGAGATTCATGCTTTGAAATTGCCCATTTATTTTAGTTGTCAGCGTGTTTGTTTACTCATATGCCTTTCCTGCTATTTCAGTTCAACTTTTATCACACTTTATCCACAACGGTAAATGTTCGTCCTTAAATTAAGTATAAAAAGCAAAGAAAAAAAAAATTTAAGCTTACAGCACCTGGTATTCCCAGGCGGTCTCCTATCCAAGTACTAACCAGGCCCGACCCTGCTTAGCTTCCGAGATCAGACGAGATCGAGCGCTCTCAGAGTGGTATGGCCGTAAGCAAGATTCGCACCTCGAAATTGCCCATTTATTTTTGCTTGTCAGCGTGTTTGTTTGCTTATATGCCTTTCCTGCTATTCCAGTTCAACTTTTATCACACTTTATCCACAGCGGTAAATGTTTGTCCTTAAATTAAGCCTGAAAGCAAAGAAAAAAAAATTAAAGCTTACAGCACCTGGTATTCCCAGGCGGTCTCCCATCCAAGTACTAACCAGGCCCGACCCTGCTTAGCTTCCGAGATCAGACGAGATCGAGCGTTCTCAGATTGGTATGGCCGAAAGCGAGATTCATGCTTTGAAATTGCCCATTTATTTTAGTTGTCAGCGTGTTTGTTTACTCATATGCCTTTCCTGCTATTTCAGTTCAACTTTTATCACACTTTATCCACAACGGTAAATGTTCGTCCTTAAATTAAGTATAAAAAGCAAAGAAAAAAAAAATTTAAGCTTACAGCACCTGGTATTCCCAGGCGGTCTCCCATCCAAGTACTAACCAGGCCCGACCCTGCTTAGCTTCCGAGATCAGACGAGATCGAGCGTTCTCAGAGTGGTATGGCCGTAAGCGAGATTCATGCTTTGAAATTGCCCATTTATTTTAGTTGTCAGCGTGTTTGTTTGCTCATATGCCTTTCCTGCTATTTCAGTTCAACTTTTATCACACTTTATCCACAACGGTAAATGTTCGTCCTTAAATTAAGTATGAAAGCAAAGAAAAAAAAAATTTAAGCTTACAGCACCTGGTATTCCCAGGCGGTCTCCCATCCAAGTACTAACCAGGCCCGACCCTGCTTAGCTTCCGAGATCAGACGAGATCGAGCGTTCTCAGAGTGGTATGGCCGTAAGCGAGATTCGCACCTCGAAATTGCCCATTTATTTTTGCTTGTCAGCGTGTTTGTTTGCTTATATGCCTTTCCTGCTATTCCAGTTCAACTTTTATCACACTTTATCCACAACGGTAAATGTTCGTCCTTAAATTAAGTATGAAAGCAAAGAAAAAAAAAATTAAAGCTTACAGCACCTGGTATTCCCAGGCGGTCTCCCATCCAAGTACTAACCAGGCCCGACCCTGCTTAGCTTCCGAGATCAGACGAGATCGAGCGTTCTCAGAGTGGTATGGCCGTAAGCGAGATTTGCGCTTCGAAATTGCCAATTTATTTTTGATTGTCAGCGTGTTTGTTTGCTTATATGCCTTTCCTGCTATTCCAGTTAAACTTTTATCACACTTTATTCACCACGGTACCTGTTCGTCCTTAAATTAAGCCTGAAAGCAAAGAAAAAAAAATTAAAGCTTACAGCACCTGGTATTCCCAGGCGGTCTCCCATCCAAGTACTAACCAGGCCCGACCCTGCTTAGCTTCCGAGATCAGACGAGATCGAGCGTTCTCAGAGTGGTATGGCCGTAATCGAGATATGTGCTTCGAAATTGGCCATTTGTTTTTGTTGTCATCATGTTTGTTTGCTCATATGCCTTTCCTGCTATTCCAGATCAACTTTTATCACACTTTATTCACCACGGTAAATGTTCATCCTTAAACTAAGCCTGAAAGCAAAGAAAAAAAAGTTAAAGCTTACAGCACCTGGTATTCCCAGGCGGTCTCCCATCCAAGTACTAACCAGGCCCGACCCTGCTTAGCTTCCGAGATCAGACGAGATCGAGCGTTCTCAGAGTGGTATTGGCGTAAACGAGATTCGCACCTCGAAATTGCCCATTTATTTTTGCTTGTCAGCGTGTTTGTTTGCTTATATGCCTTTCCTGCTATTCCAGTTCAACTTTTATCACACTTTATCCACAACGGTAAATGTTCGTCCTTAAATTAAGTATGAAAGCAAAGAAAAAAAAAATTAAAGCTTACAGCACCTGGTATTCCCAGGCGGTCTCCCATCCAAGTACTAACCAGGCCCGACCCTGCTTAGCTTCCGAGATCAGACGAGATCGAGCGTTCTCAGAGTGGTATGGCCGTAAGCAAGATTCGCACCTCGAAATTGCCCATTTATTTTTGCTTGTCAGCGTGTTTGTTTGCTTATATGCCTTTCCTGCTATTCCAGTTCAACTTTTATCACACTTTATCCACAACGGTAAATGTTTGTCCTTAAATTAAGCATGAAAGCAAAGAAAAAAAAATTAAAGCTTACAGCACCTGGTATTCCCAGGCGGTCTCCCATCCAAGTACTAAGCAGGCCCGACCCTGCTTAGCTTCCGAGATCAGACGAGATCGAGCGTTCTCAGAGTGGTATGGCCGTAAGCGAGATTTGCGCTTCGAAATTGCCAATTTATTTTTGATTGTCAGCGTGTTTGTTTGCTTATATGCCTTTCCTGCTATTCCAGTTAAACTTTTATCACACTTTATTCACCACGGTACCTGTTCGTCCTTAAATTAAGCCTGAAAGCAAAGAAAAAAAAATTAAAGCTTACAGCACCTGGTATTCCCAGGCGGTCTCCCATCCAAGTACTAACCAGGCCCGACCCTGCTTAGCTTCCGAGATCAGACGAGATCGAGCGTTCTCAGAGTGGTATGGCCGTAATCGAGATATGTGCTTCGAAATTGGCCATTTGTTTTTGTTGTCATCATGTTTGTTTGCTCATATGCCTTTCCTGCTATTCCAGATCAACTTTTATCACACTTTATTCACCACGGTAAATGTTCGTCCTTAAACTAAGCCTGAAAGCAAAGAAAAAAAAGTTAAAGCTTACAGCACCTGGTATTCCCAGGCGGTCTCCCATCCAAGTACTAACCAGGCCCGACCCTGCTTAGCTTCCGAGATCAGACGAGATCGAGCGTTCTCAGAGTGGTATGGCCGTAATCGAGATATGTGCTTCGAAATTGGCCATTTGTTTTTGTTGTCATCATGTTTGTTTGCTCATATGCCTTTCCTGCTATTCCAGTTAAACTTTTATCACACTTTATTCACCACGGTACCTGTTCGTCCTTAAATTAAGCCTGAAAGCAAAGAAAAAAAAATTAAAGCTTACAGCACCTGGTATTCCCAGGCGGTCTCCCATCCAAGTACTAACCAGGCCCGACCCTGCTTAGCTTCCGAGATCAGACGAGATCGAGCGTTCTCAGAGTGGTATGGCCGTAAGCGAGATTCATGCTTTGAAATTGCCCATTTATTTTTGCTTGTCAGCGTGTTTGTTTGCTTATATGCCTTTCCTGCTATTCCAGTTCAACTTTTATCACACTTTATCCACAACGGTAAATGTTCGTCCTTAAATTAAGTATGAAAGCAAAGAAAAAAAAAATTAAAGCTTACAGCACCTGGTATTCCCAGGCGGTCTCCCATCCAAGTACTAACCAGGCCCGACCCTGCTTAGCTTCCGAGATCAGACGAGATCGAGCGTTCTCAGAGTGGTATGGCCGTAAGCGAGATTTGCGCTTCGAAATTGCCCATTTATTTTTGATTGTCAGCGTGTTTGTTTGCTTATATGCCTTTCCTGCTATTCCAGTTAAACTTTTATCACACTTTATTCACCACGGTACCTGTTCGTCCTTAAATTAAGCATGAAAGCAAAGAAAAAAAAATTAAAGCTTACAGCACCTGGTATTCCCAGGCGGTCTCCCATCCAAGTACTAACCAGGCCCGACCCTGCTTAGCTTCCGAGATCAGACGAGATCGAGCGTTCTCAGAGTGGTATGGCCGTAAGCGAGATACGTGCTTCAAAATTGCCCATTTATTTTTGCTTCTCAGTGTGTTTGTTTGCTTATATGCCTTTCCTGCTATTTCAGTTCAACTTTTATCACACTTTATCCACAACGGTAAATGTTCATCCTTAAATTAAGCATTAAAGCAAAGAAAAAAAAATTCAAGCTTACAGCACCTGGTATTCCCAGGCGGTCTCCCATCCAAGTACTAACCAGGCCCGACCCTGCTTAGCTTCCGAGATCAGATGAGATCGAGCGTTCTCAGATTGGTATGGCCGTAAGCGAGATTCATGCTTTGAAATTGCCCATTTATTTTAGTTGTCAGCGTGTTTGTTTACTCATATGCCTTTCCTGCTATTTCAGTTCAACTTTTATCACACTTTATCCACAACGGTAAATGTTCGTCCTTAAATTAAGTATAAAAAGCAAAGAAAAAAAAAATTTAAGCTTACAGCACCTGGTATTCCCAGGCGGTCTCCCATCCAAGTACTAACCAGGCCCGACCCTGCTTAGCTTCCGAGATCAGACGAGATCGAGCGTTCTCAGAGTGGTATGGCCGTAAGCGAGATTCATGCTTTGAAATTGCCCATTTATTTTAGTTGTCAGCGTGTTTGTTTGCTCATATGCCTTTCCTGCTATTTCAGTTCAACTTTTATCACACTTTATCCACAACGGTAAATGTTCGTCCTTAAATTAAGTATGAAAGCAAAGAAAAAAAAAATTTAAGCTTACAGCACCTGGTATTCCCAGGCGGTCTCCCATCCAAGTACTAACCAGGCACGACCCTGCTTAGCTTCCGAGATCAGACGAGATCGAGCGTTCTCAGAGTGGTATGGCCGTAAGCGAGATTCGCACCTCGAAATTGCCCATTTATTTTTGCTTGTCAGCGTGTTTGTTTGCTTATATGCCTTTCCTGCTATTCCAGTTCAACTTTTATCACACTTTATCCACAACGGTAAATGTTCGTCCTTAAATTAAGTATGAAAGCAAAGAAAAAAAAAATTAAAGCTTACAGCACCTGGTATTCCCAGGCGGTCTCCCATCCAAGTACTAAGCAGGCCCGACCCTGCTTAGCTTCCGAGATCAGACGAGATCGAGCGTTCTCAGAGTGGTATGGCCGTAAGCGAGATTTGCGCTTCGAAATTGCCAATTTATTTTTGATTGTCAGCGTGTTTGTTTGCTTATATGCCTTTCCTGCTATTCCAGTTAAACTTTTATCACACTTTATTCACCACGGTACCTGTTCGTCCTTAAATTAAGCCTGAAAGCAAAGAAAAAAAAATTAAAGCTTACAGCACCTGGTATTCCCAGGCGGTCTCCCATCCAAGTACTAACCAGGCCCGACCCTGCTTAGCTTCCGAGATCAGACGAGATCGAGCGTTCTCAGAGTGGTATGGCCGTAATCGAGATATGTGCTTCGAAATTGGCCATTTGTTTTTGTTGTCATCATGTTTGTTTGCTCATATGCCTTTCCTGCTATTCCAGATCAACTTTTATCACACTTTATTCACCACGGTAAATGTTCATCCTTAAACTAAGCCTGAAAGCAAAGAAAAAAAAGTTAAAGCTTACAGCACCTGGTATTCCCAGGCGGTCTCCCATCCAAGTACTAACCAGGCCCGACCCTGCTTAGCTTCCGAGATCAGACGAGATCGAGCGTTCTCAGATTGGTATGGCCGTAAGCGAGATTCATGCTTTGAAATTGCCCATTTATTTTAGTTGTCAGCGTGTTTGTTTACTCATATGCCTTTCCTGCTATTTCAGTTCAACTTTTATCACACTTTATCCACAACGGTAAATGTTCGTCCTTAAATTAAGTATAAAAAGCAAAGAAAAAAAAAATTTAAGCTTACAGCACCTGGTATTCCCAGGCGGTCTCCCATCCAAGTACTAACCAGGCCCGACCCTGCTTAGCTTCCGAGATCAGACGAGATCGAGCGTTCTCAGAGTGGTATGGCCGTAAGCGAGATTCATGCTTTGAAATTGCCCATTTATTTTAGTTGTCAGCGTGTTTGTTTGCTCATATGCCTTTCCTGCTATTTCAGTTCAACTTTTATCACACTTTATCCACAACGGTAAATGTTCGTCCTTAAATTAAGTATGAAAGCAAAGAAAAAAAAAATTTAAGCTTACAGCACCTGGTATTCCCAGGCGGTCTCCCATCCAAGTACTAACCAGGCCCGACCCTGCTTAGCTTCCGAGATCAGACGAGATCGAGCGCTCTCAGAGTGGTATGGCCGTAAGCAAGATTCGCACCTCGAAATTGCCCATTTATTTTTGCTTGTCAGCGTGTTTGTTTGCTTATATGCCTTTCCTGCTATTCCAGTTCAACTTTTATCACACTTTATCCACAGCGGTAAATGTTTGTCCTTAAATTAAGCCTGAAAGCAAAGAAAAAAAAATTAAAGCTTACAGCACCTGGTATTCCCAGGCGGTCTCCCATCCAAGTACTAACCAGGCCCGACCCTGCTTAGCTTCCGAGATCAGACGAGATCGAGCGTTCTCAGATTGGTATGGCCGAAAGCGAGATTCATGCTTTGAAATTGCCCATTTATTTTAGTTGTCAGCGTGTTTGTTTACTCATATGCCTTTCCTGCTATTTCAGTTCAACTTTTATCACACTTTATCCACAACGGTAAATGTTCGTCCTTAAATTAAGTATAAAAAGCAAAGAAAAAAAAAATTTAAGCTTACAGCACCTGGTATTCCCAGGCGGTCTCCCATCCAAGTACTAACCAGGCCCGACCCTGCTTAGCTTCCGAGATCAGACGAGATCGAGCGTTCTCAGAGTGGTATGGCCGTAAGCGAGATTCATGCTTTGAAATTGCCCATTTATTTTAGTTGTCAGCGTGTTTGTTTGCTCATATGCCTTTCCTGCTATTTCAGTTCAACTTTTATCACACTTTATCCACAACGGTAAATGTTCGTCCTTAAATTAAGTATGAAAGCAAAGAAAAAAAAAATTTAAGCTTACAGCACCTGGTATTCCCAGGCGGTCTCCCATCCAAGTACTAACCAGGCCCGACCCTGCTTAGCTTCCGAGATCAGACGAGATCGAGCGTTCTCAGAGTGGTATGGCCGTAAGCGAGATTCGCACCTCGAAATTGCCCATTTATTTTTGCTTGTCAGCGTGTTTGTTTGCTTATATGCCTTTCCTGCTATTCCAGTTCAACTTTTATCACACTTTATCCACAACGGTAAATGTTCGTCCTTAAATTAAGTATGAAAGCAAAGAAAAAAAAAATTAAAGCTTACAGCACCTGGTATTCCCAGGCGGTCTCCCATCCAAGTACTAACCAGGCCCGACCCTGCTTAGCTTCCGAGATCAGACGAGATCGAGCGTTCTCAGAGTGGTATGGCCGTAAGCGAGATTTGCGCTTCGAAATTGCCAATTTATTTTTGATTGTCAGCGTGTTTGTTTGCTTATATGCCTTTCCTGCTATTCCAGTTAAACTTTTATCACACTTTATTCACCACGGTACCTGTTCGTCCTTAAATTAAGCCTGAAAGCAAAGAAAAAAAAATTAAAGCTTACAGCACCTGGTATTCCCAGGCGGTCTCCCATCCAAGTACTAACCAGGCCCGACCCTGCTTAGCTTCCGAGATCAGACGAGATCGAGCGTTCTCAGAGTGGTATGGCCGTAATCGAGATATGTGCTTCGAAATTGGCCATTTGTTTTTGTTGTCATCATGTTTGTTTGCTCATATGCCTTTCCTGCTATTCCAGATCAACTTTTATCACACTTTATTCACCACGGTAAATGTTCATCCTTAAACTAAGCCTGAAAGCAAAGAAAAAAAAGTTAAAGCTTACAGCACCTGGTATTCCCAGGCGGTCTCCCATCCAAGTACTAACCAGGCCCGACCCTGCTTAGCTTCCGAGATCAGACGAGATCGAGCGTTCTCAGAGTGGTATTGGCGTAAACGAGATTCGCACCTCGAAATTGCCCATTTATTTTTGCTTGTCAGCGTGTTTGTTTGCTTATATGCCTTTCCTGCTATTCCAGTTCAACTTTTATCACACTTTATCCACAACGGTAAATGTTCGTCCTTAAATTAAGTATGAAAGCAAAGAAAAAAAAAATTAAAGCTTACAGCACCTGGTATTCCCAGGCGGTCTCCCATCCAAGTACTAACCAGGCCCGACCCTGCTTAGCTTCCGAGATCAGACGAGATCGAGCGTTCTCAGAGTGGTATGGCCGTAAGCAAGATTCGCACCTCGAAATTGCCCATTTATTTTTGCTTGTCAGCGTGTTTGTTTGCTTATATGCCTTTCCTGCTATTCCAGTTCAACTTTTATCACACTTTATCCACAACGGTAAATGTTTGTCCTTAAATTAAGCATGAAAGCAAAGAAAAAAAAATTAAAGCTTACAGCACCTGGTATTCCCAGGCGGTCTCCCATCCAAGTACTAAGCAGGCCCGACCCTGCTTAGCTTCCGAGATCAGACGAGATCGAGCGTTCTCAGAGTGGTATGGCCGTAAGCGAGATTTGCGCTTCGAAATTGCCAATTTATTTTTGATTGTCAGCGTGTTTGTTTGCTTATATGCCTTTCCTGCTATTCCAGTTAAACTTTTATCACACTTTATTCACCACGGTACCTGTTCGTCCTTAAATTAAGCCTGAAAGCAAAGAAAAAAAAATTAAAGCTTACAGCACCTGGTATTCCCAGGCGGTCTCCCATCCAAGTACTAACCAGGCCCGACCCTGCTTAGCTTCCGAGATCAGACGAGATCGAGCGTTCTCAGAGTGGTATGGCCGTAATCGAGATATGTGCTTCGAAATTGGCCATTTGTTTTTGTTGTCATCATGTTTGTTTGCTCATATGCCTTTCCTGCTATTCCAGATCAACTTTTATCACACTTTATTCACCACGGTAAATGTTCGTCCTTAAACTAAGCCTGAAAGCAAAGAAAAAAAAGTTAAAGCTTACAGCACCTGGTATTCCCAGGCGGTCTCCCATCCAAGTACTAACCAGGCCCGACCCTGCTTAGCTTCCGAGATCAGACGAGATCGAGCGTTCTCAGAGTGGTATGGCCGTAATCGAGATATGTGCTTCGAAATTGGCCATTTGTTTTTGTTGTCATCATGTTTGTTTGCTCATATGCCTTTCCTGCTATTCCAGTTAAACTTTTATCACACTTTATTCACCACGGTACCTGTTCGTCCTTAAATTAAGCCTGAAAGCAAAGAAAAAAAAATTAAAGCTTACAGCACCTGGTATTCCCAGGCGGTCTCCCATCCAAGTACTAACCAGGCCCGACCCTGCTTAGCTTCCGAGATCAGACGAGATCGAGCGTTCTCAGAGTGGTATGGCCGTAAGCGAGATTCATGCTTTGAAATTGGCCATTTGTTTTTGTTGTCATCATGTTTGTTTGCTCATATGCCTTTCCTGCTATTTCAGTTCAACTTTTATCACACTTTATCCACAACGGTAAATGTTCGTCCTTAAATTAAGTATAAAAAGCAAAGAAAAAAAAAATTTAAGCTTACAGCACCTGGTATTCCCAGGCGGTCTCCCATCCAAGTACTAACCAGGCCCGACCCTGCTTAGCTTCCGAGATCAGACGAGATCGAGCGTTCTCAGAGTGGCATTGGCGTAAACGAGATTCGCACCTCGAAATTGCCCATTTATTTTTGCTTGTCAGCGTGTTTGTTTGCTTATATGCCTTTCCTGCTATTCCAGTTCAACTTTTATCACACTTTATCCACAACGGTAAATGTTCGTCCTTAAATTAAGTATGAAAGCAAAGAAAAAAAAAATTAAAGCTTACAGCACCTGGTATTCCCAGGCGGTCTCCCATCCAAGTACTAACCAGGCCCGACCCTGCTTAGCTTCCGAGATCAGACGAGATCGAGCGTTCTCAGAGTGGTATGGCCGTAAGCAAGATTCGCACCTCGAAATTGCCCATTTATTTTTGCTTGTCAGCGTGTTTGTTTGCTTATATGCCTTTCCTGCTATTCCAGTTCAACTTTTATCACACTTTATCCACAACAGTAAATGTTTGTCCTTAAATTAAGCATGAAAGCAAAGAAAAAAAAATTAAAGCTTACAGCACCTGGTATTCCCAGGCGGTCTCCCATCCAAGTACTAACCAGGCCCGACCCTGCTTAGCTTCCGAGATCAGACGAGATCGAGCGTTCTCAGAGTGGTATGGCCGTAAGCGAGATACGTGCTTCAAAATTGCCCATTTATTTTTGCTTCTCAGTGTGTTTGTTTGCTTATATGCCTTTCCTGCTATTTCAGTTCAACTTTTATCACACTTTATCCACAACGGTAAATGTTCGTCCTTAAATTAAGCATTAAAGCAAAGAAAAAAAAATTCAAGCTTACAGCACCTGGTATTCCCAGGCGGTCTCCCATCCAAGTACTAACCAGGCCCGACCCTGCTTAGCTTCCGAGATCAGACGAGATCGAGCGTTCTCAGAGTGGTATGGCCGTAAGCAAGATTCGCACCTCGAAATTGCCCATTTATTTTTGCTTGTCAGCGTGTTTGTTTGCTTATATGCCTTTCCTGCTATTCCAGTTCAACTTTTATCACACTTTATCCACAGCGGTAAATGTTTGTCCTTAAATTAAGCCTGAAAGCAAAGAAAAAAAAATTAAAGCTTACAGCACCTGGTATTCCCAGGCGGTCTCCCATCCAAGTACTAACCAGGCCCGACCCTGCTTAGCTTCCGAGATCAGACGAGATCGAGCGTTCTCAGATTGGTATGGCCGTAAGCGAGATTCATGCTTTGAAATTGCCCATTTATTTTAGTTGTCAGCGTGTTTGTTTACTCATATGCCTTTCCTGCTATTTCAGTTCAACTTTTATCACACTTTATCCACAACGGTAAATGTTCGTCCTTAAATTAAGTATAAAAAGCAAAGAAAAAAAAAATTTAAGCTTACAGCACCTGGTATTCCCAGGCGGTCTCCCATCCAAGTACTAACCAGGCCCGACCCTGCTTAGCTTCCGAGATCAGACGAGATCGAGCGTTCTCAGAGTGGTATGGCCGTAAGCGAGATTCATGCTTTGAAATTGCCCATTTATTTTAGTTGTCAGCGTGTTTGTTTGCTCATATGCCTTTCCTGCTATTTCAGTTCAACTTTTATCACACTTTATCCACAACGGTAAATGTTCGTCCTTAAATTAAGTATGAAAGCAAAGAAAAAAAAAATTTAAGCTTACAGCACCTGGTATTCCCAGGCGGTCTCCCATCCAAGTACTAACCAGGCCCGACCCTGCTTAGCTTCCGAGATCAGACGAGATCGAGCGTTCTCAGAGTGGTATGGCCGTAAGCGAGATTCATGCTTTGAAATTGCCCATTTATTTTTGCTTGTCAGCGTGTTTGTTTGCTTATATGCCTTTCCTGCTATTCCAGTTCAACTTTTATCACACTTTATCCACAACGGTAAATGTTCGTCCTTAAATTAAGTATGAAAGCAAAGAAAAAAAAAATTAAAGCTTACAGCACCTGGTATTCCCAGGCGGTCTCCCATCCAAGTACTAACCAGGCCCGACCCTGCTTAGCTTCCGAGATCAGACGAGATCGAGCGTTCTCAGAGTGGTATGGCCGTAAGCGAGATTTGCGCTTCGAAATTGCCCATTTATTTTTGATTGTCAGCGTGTTTGTTTGCTTATATGCCTTTCCTGCTATTCCAGTTAAACTTTTATCACACTTTATTCACCACGGTACCTGTTCGTCCTTAAATTAAGCATGAAAGCAAAGAAAAAAAAATTAAAGCTTACAGCACCTGGTATTCCCAGGCGGTCTCCCATCCAAGTACTAACCAGGCCCGACCCTGCTTAGCTTCCGAGATCAGACGAGATCGAGCGTTCTCAGAGTGGTATGGCCGTAAGCGAGATACGTGCTTCAAAATTGCCCATTTATTTTTGCTTCTCAGTGTGTTTGTTTGCTTATATGCCTTTCCTGCTATTTCAGTTCAACTTTTATCACACTTTATCCACAACGGTAAATGTTCATCCTTAAATTAAGCATTAAAGCAAAGAAAAAAAAATTCAAGCTTACAGCACCTGGTATTCCCAGGCGGTCTCCCATCCAAGTACTAACCAGGCCCGACCCTGCTTAGCTTCCGAGATCAGATGAGATCGAGCGTTCTCAGATTGGTATGGCCGTAAGCGAGATTCATGCTTTGAAATTGCCCATTTATTTTAGTTGTCAGCGTGTTTGTTTACTCATATGCCTTTCCTGCTATTTCAGTTCAACTTTTATCACACTTTATCCACAACGGTAAATGTTCGTCCTTAAATTAAGTATAAAAAGCAAAGAAAAAAAAAATTTAAGCTTACAGCACCTGGTATTCCCAGGCGGTCTCCCATCCAAGTACTAACCAGGCCCGACCCTGCTTAGCTTCCGAGATCAGACGAGATCGAGCGTTCTCAGAGTGGTATGGCCGTAAGCGAGATTCATGCTTTGAAATTGCCCATTTATTTTAGTTGTCAGCGTGTTTGTTTGCTCATATGCCTTTCCTGCTATTTCAGTTCAACTTTTATCACACTTTATCCACAACGGTAAATGTTCGTCCTTAAATTAAGTATGAAAGCAAAGAAAAAAAAAATTTAAGCTTACAGCACCTGGTATTCCCAGGCGGTCTCCCATCCAAGTACTAACCAGGCACGACCCTGCTTAGCTTCCGAGATCAGACGAGATCGAGCGTTCTCAGAGTGGTATGGCCGTAAGCGAGATTCGCACCTCGAAATTGCCCATTTATTTTTGCTTGTCAGCGTGTTTGTTTGCTTATATGCCTTTCCTGCTATTCCAGTTCAACTTTTATCACACTTTATCCACAACGGTAAATGTTCGTCCTTAAATTAAGTATGAAAGCAAAGAAAAAAAAAATTAAAGCTTACAGCACCTGGTATTCCCAGGCGGTCTCCCATCCAAGTACTAAGCAGGCCCGACCCTGCTTAGCTTCCGAGATCAGACGAGATCGAGCGTTCTCAGAGTGGTATGGCCGTAAGCGAGATTTGCGCTTCGAAATTGCCAATTTATTTTTGATTGTCAGCGTGTTTGTTTGCTTATATGCCTTTCCTGCTATTCCAGTTAAACTTTTATCACACTTTATTCACCACGGTACCTGTTCGTCCTTAAATTAAGCCTGAAAGCAAAGAAAAAAAAATTAAAGCTTACAGCACCTGGTATTCCCAGGCGGTCTCCCATCCAAGTACTAACCAGGCCCGACCCTGCTTAGCTTCCGAGATCAGACGAGATCGAGCGTTCTCAGAGTGGTATGGCCGTAATCGAGATATGTGCTTCGAAATTGGCCATTTGTTTTTGTTGTCATCATGTTTGTTTGCTCATATGCCTTTCCTGCTATTCCAGATCAACTTTTATCACACTTTATTCACCACGGTAAATGTTCATCCTTAAACTAAGCCTGAAAGCAAAGAAAAAAAAGTTAAAGCTTACAGCACCTGGTATTCCCAGGCGGTCTCCCATCCAAGTACTAACCAGGCCCGACCCTGCTTAGCTTCCGAGATCAGACGAGATCGAGCGTTCTCAGATTTGTATGGCCGTAAGCGAGATTCATGCTTTGAAATTGCCCATTTATTTTAGTTGTCAGCGTGTTTGTTTACTCATATGCCTTTCCTGCTATTTCAGTTCAACTTTTATCACACTTTATCCACAACGGTAAATGTTCGTCCTTAAATTAAGTATAAAAAGCAAAGAAAAAAAAAATTTAAGCTTACAGCACCTGGTATTCCCAGGCGGTCTCCCATCCAAGTACTAACCAGGCCCGACCCTGCTTAGCTTCCGAGATCAGACGAGATCGAGCGTTCTCAGAGTGGTATGGCCGTAAGCGAGATTCATGCTTTGAAATTGCCCATTTATTTTAGTTGTCAGCGTGTTTGTTTGCTCATATGCCTTTCCTGCTATTTCAGTTCAACTTTTATCACACTTTATCCACAACGGTAAATGTTCGTCCTTAAATTAAGTATGAAAGCAAAGAAAAAAAAAATTTAAGCTTACAGCACCTGGTATTCCCAGGCGGTCTCCCATCCAAGTACTAACCAGGCCCGACCCTGCTTAGCTTCCGAGATCAGACGAGATCGAGCGCTCTCAGAGTGGTATGGCCGTAAGCAAGATTCGCACCTCGAAATTGCCCATTTATTTTTGCTTGTCAGCGTGTTTGTTTGCTTATATGCCTTTCCTGCTATTCCAGTTCAACTTTTATCACACTTTATCCACAGCGGTAAATGTTTGTCCTTAAATTAAGCCTGAAAGCAAAGAAAAAAAAATTCAAGCTTACAGCACCTGGTATTCCCAGGCGGTCTCCCATCCAAGTACTAACCAGGCCCGACCCTGCTTAGCTTCCGAGATCAGACGAGATCGAGCGTTCTCAGATTGGTATGGCCGAAAGCGAGATTCATGCTTTGAAATTGCCCATTTATTTTAGTTGTCAGCGTGTTTGTTTACTCATATGCCTTTCCTGCTATTTCAGTTCAACTTTTATCACACTTTATCCACAACGGTAAATGTTCGTCCTTAAATTAAGTATAAAAAGCAAAGAAAAAAAAAATTTAAGCTTACAGCACCTGGTATTCCCAGGCGGTCTCCCATCCAAGTACTAACCAGGCCCGACCCTGCTTAGCTTCCGAGATCAGACGAGATCGAGCGTTCTCAGAGTGGTATGGCCGTAAGCGAGATTCATGCTTTGAAATTGCCCATTTATTTTAGTTGTCAGCGTGTTTGTTTGCTCATATGCCTTTCCTGCTATTTCAGTTCAACTTTTATCACACTTTATCCACAACGGTAAATGTTCGTCCTTAAATTAAGTATGAAAGCAAAGAAAAAAAAAATTTAAGCTTACAGCACCTGGTATTCCCAGGCGGTCTCCCATCCAAGTACTAACCAGGCCCGACCCTGCTTAGCTTCCGAGATCAGACGAGATCGAGCGTTCTCAGAGTGGTATGGCCGTAAGCGAGATTCGCACCTCGAAATTGCCCATTTATTTTTGCTTGTCAGCGAGTTTGTTTGCTTATATGCCTTTCCTGCTATTCCAGTTCAACTTTTATCACACTTTATCCACAACGGTAAATGTTCGTCCTTAAATTAAGTATGAAAGCAAAGAAAAAAAAAATTAAAGCTTACAGCACCTGGTATTCCCAGGCGGTCTCCCATCCAAGTACTAACCAGGCCCGACCCTGCTTAGCTTCCGAGATCAGACGAGATCGAGCGTTCTCAGAGTGGTATGGCCGTAAGCGAGATTTGCGCTTCGAAATTGCCAATTTATTTTTGATTGTCAGCGTGTTTGTTTGCTTATATGCCTTTCCTGCTATTCCAGTTAAACTTTTATCACACTTTATTCACCACGGTACCTGTTCGTCCTTAAATTAAGCCTGAAAGCAAAGAAAAAAAAATTAAAGCTTACAGCACCTGGTATTCCCAGGCGGTCTCCCATCCAAGTACTAACCAGGCCCGACCCTGCTTAGCTTCCGAGATCAGACGAGATCGAGCGTTCTCAGAGTGGTATGGCCGTAATCGAGATATGTGCTTCGAAATTGGCCATTTGTTTTTGTTGTCATCATGTTTGTTTGCTCATATGCCTTTCCTGCTATTCCAGATCAACTTTTATCACACTTTATTCACCACGGTAAATGTTCATCCTTAAACTAAGCCTGAAAGCAAAGAAAAAAAAGTTAAAGCTTACAGCACCTGGTATTCCCAGGCGGTCTCCCATCCAAGTACTAACCAGGCCCGACCCTGCTTAGCTTCCGAGATCAGACGAGATCGAGCGTTCTCAGAGTGGTATTGGCGTAAACGAGATTCGCACCTCGAAATTGCCCATTTATTTTTGCTTGTCAGCGTGTTTGTTTGCTTATATGCCTTTCCTGCTATTCCAGTTCAACTTTTATCACACTTTATCCACAACGGTAAATGTTCGTCCTTAAATTAAGTATGAAAGCAAAGAAAAAAAAAATTAAAGCTTACAGCACCTGGTATTCCCAGGCGGTCTCCCATCCAAGTACTAACCAGGCCCGACCCTGCTTAGCTTCCGAGATCAGACGAGATCGAGCGTTCTCAGAGTGGTATGGCCGTAAGCAAGATTCGCACCTCGAAATTGCCCATTTATTTTTGCTTGTCAGCGTGTTTGTTTGCTTATATGCCTTTCCTGCTATTCCAGTTCAACTTTTATCACACTTTATCCACAACGGTAAATGTTTGTCCTTAAATTAAGCATGAAAGCAAAGAAAAAAAAATTAAAGCTTACAGCACCTGGTATTCCCAGGCGGTCTCCCATCCAAGTACTAAGCAGGCCCGACCCTGCTTAGCTTCCGAGATCAGACGAGATCGAGCGTTCTCAGAGTGGTATGGCCGTAAGCGAGATTTGCGCTTCGAAATTGCCAATTTATTTTTGATTGTCAGCGTGTTTGTTTGCTTATATGCCTTTCCTGCTATTCCAGTTAAACTTTTATCACACTTTATTCACCACGGTACCTGTTCGTCCTTAAATTAAGCCTGAAAGCAAAGAAAAAAAAATTAAAGCTTACAGCACCTGGTATTCCCAGGCGGTCTCCCATCCAAGTACTAACCAGGCCCGACCCTGCTTAGCTTCCGAGATCAGACGAGATCGAGCGTTCTCAGAGTGGTATGGCCGTAATCGAGATATGTGCTTCGAAATTGGCCATTTGTTTTTGTTGTCATCATGTTTGTTTGCTCATATGCCTTTCCTGCTATTCCAGATCAACTTTTATCACACTTTATTCACCACGGTAAATGTTCGTCCTTAAACTAAGCCTGAAAGCAAAGAAAAAAAAGTTAAAGCTTACAGCACCTGGTATTCCCAGGCGGTCTCCCATCCAAGTACTAACCAGGCCCGACCCTGCTTAGCTTCCGAGATCAGACGAGATCGAGCGTTCTCAGAGTGGTATGGCCGTAATCGAGATATGTGCTTCGAAATTGGCCATTTGTTTTTGTTGTCATCATGTTTGTTTGCTCATATGCCTTTCCTGCTATTCCAGTTAAACTTTTATCACACTTTATTCACCACGGTACCTGTTCGTCCTTAAATTAAGCCTGAAAGCAAAGAAAAAAAAATTAAAGCTTACAGCACCTGGTATTCCCAGGCGGTCTCCCATCCAAGTACTAACCAGGCCCGACCCTGCTTAGCTTCCGAGATCAGACGAGATCGAGCGTTCTCAGAGTGGTATGGCCGTAAGCGAGATTCATGCTTTGAAATTGGCCATTTGTTTTTGTTGTCATCATGTTTGTTTGCTCATATGCCTTTCCTGCTATTTCAGTTCAACTTTTATCACACTTTATCCACAACGGTAAATGTTCGTCCTTAAATTAAGTATAAAAAGCAAAGAAAAAAAAAATTTAAGCTTACAGCACCTGGTATTCCCAGGCGGTCTCCCATCCAAGTACTAACCAGGCCCGACCCTGCTTAGCTTCCGAGATCAGACGAGATCGAGCGTTCTCAGAGTGGCATTGGCGTAAACGAGATTCGCACCTCGAAATTGCCCATTTATTTTTGCTTGTCAGCGTGTTTGTTTGCTTATATGCCTTTCCTGCTATTCCAGTTCAACTTTTATCACACTTTATCCACAACGGTAAATGTTCGTCCTTAAATTAAGTATGAAAGCAAAGAAAAAAAAAATTAAAGCTTACAGCACCTGGTATTCCCAGGCGGTCTCCCATCCAAGTACTAACCAGGCCCGACCCTGCTTAGCTTCCGAGATCAGACGAGATCGAGCGTTCTCAGAGTGGTATGGCCGTAAGCAAGATTCGCACCTCGAAATTGCCCATTTATTTTTGCTTGTCAGCGTGTTTGTTTGCTTATATGCCTTTCCTGCTATTCCAGTTCAACTTTTATCACACTTTATCCACAACAGTAAATGTTTGTCCTTAAATTAAGCATGAAAGCAAAGAAAAAAAAATTAAAGCTTACAGCACCTGGTATTCCCAGGCGGTCTCCCATCCAAGTACTAACCAGGCCCGACCCTGCTTAGCTTCCGAGATCAGACGAGATCGAGCGTTCTCAGAGTGGTATGGCCGTAAGCGAGATACGTGCTTCAAAATTGCCCATTTATTTTTGCTTCTCAGTGTGTTTGTTTGCTTATATGCCTTTCCTGCTATTTCAGTTCAACTTTTATCACACTTTATCCACAACGGTAAATGTTCGTCCTTAAATTAAGCATTAAAGCAAAGAAAAAAAAATTCAAGCTTACAGCACCTGGTATTCCCAGGCGGTCTCCCATCCAAGTACTAACCAGGCCCGACCCTGCTTAGCTTCCGAGATCAGACGAGATCGAGCGTTCTCAGAGTGGTATGGCCGTAAGCAAGATTCGCACCTCGAAATTGCCCATTTATTTTTGCTTGTCAGCGTGTTTGTTTGCTTATATGCCTTTCCTGCTATTCCAGTTCAACTTTTATCACACTTTATCCACAGCGGTAAATGTTTGTCCTTAAATTAAGCCTGAAAGCAAAGAAAAAAAAATTAAAGCTTACAGCACCTGGTATTCCCAGGCGGTCTCCCATCCAAGTACTAACCAGGCCCGACCCTGCTTAGCTTCCGAGATCAGACGAGATCGAGCGTTCTCAGATTGGTATGGCCGTAAGCGAGATTCATGCTTTGAAATTGCCCATTTATTTTAGTTGTCAGCGTGTTTGTTTACTCATATGCCTTTCCTGCTATTTCAGTTCAACTTTTATCACACTTTATCCACAACGGTAAATGTTCGTCCTTAAATTAAGTATAAAAAGCAAAGAAAAAAAAAATTTAAGCTTACAGCACCTGGTATTCCCAGGCGGTCTCCCATCCAAGTACTAACCAGGCCCGACCCTGCTTAGCTTCCGAGATCAGACGAGATCGAGCGTTCTCAGAGTGGTATGGCCGTAAGCGAGATTCATGCTTTGAAATTGCCCATTTATTTTAGTTGTCAGCGTGTTTGTTTGCTCATATGCCTTTCCTGCTATTTCAGTTCAACTTTTATCACACTTTATCCACAACGGTAAATGTTCGTCCTTAAATTAAGTATGAAAGCAAAGAAAAAAAAAATTTAAGCTTACAGCACCTGGTATTCCCAGGCGGTCTCCCATCCAAGTACTAACCAGGCCCGACCCTGCTTAGCTTCCGAGATCAGACGAGATCGAGCGTTCTCAGAGTGGTATGGCCGTAAGCGAGATTCATGCTTTGAAATTGCCCATTTATTTTTGCTTGTCAGCGTGTTTGTTTGCTTATATGCCTTTCCTGCTATTCCAGTTCAACTTTTATCACACTTTATCCACAACGGTAAATGTTCGTCCTTAAATTAAGTATGAAAGCAAAGAAAAAAAAAATTAAAGCTTACAGCACCTGGTATTCCCAGGCGGTCTCCCATCCAAGTACTAACCAGGCCCGACCCTGCTTAGCTTCCGAGATCAGACGAGATCGAGCGTTCTCAGAGTGGTATGGCCGTAAGCGAGATTTGCGCTTCGAAATTGCCCATTTATTTTTGATTGTCAGCGTGTTTGTTTGCTTATATGCCTTTCCTGCTATTCCAGTTAAACTTTTATCACACTTTATTCACCACGGTACCTGTTCGTCCTTAAATTAAGCATGAAAGCAAAGAAAAAAAAATTAAAGCTTACAGCACCTGGTATTCCCAGGCGGTCTCCCATCCAAGTACTAACCAGGCCCGACCCTGCTTAGCTTCCGAGATCAGACGAGATCGAGCGTTCTCAGAGTGGTATGGCCGTAAGCGAGATACGTGCTTCAAAATTGCCCATTTATTTTTGCTTCTCAGTGTGTTTGTTTGCTTATATGCCTTTCCTGCTATTTCAGTTCAACTTTTATCACACTTTATCCACAACGGTAAATGTTCATCCTTAAATTAAGCATTAAAGCAAAGAAAAAAAAATTCAAGCTTACAGCACCTGGTATTCCCAGGCGGTCTCCCATCCAAGTACTAACCAGGCCCGACCCTGCTTAGCTTCCGAGATCAGATGAGATCGAGCGTTCTCAGATTGGTATGGCCGTAAGCGAGATTCATGCTTTGAAATTGCCCATTTATTTTAGTTGTCAGCGTGTTTGTTTACTCATATGCCTTTCCTGCTATTTCAGTTCAACTTTTATCACACTTTATCCACAACGGTAAATGTTCGTCCTTAAATTAAGTATAAAAAGCAAAGAAAAAAAAAATTTAAGCTTACAGCACCTGGTATTCCCAGGCGGTCTCCCATCCAAGTACTAACCAGGCCCGACCCTGCTTAGCTTCCGAGATCAGACGAGATCGAGCGTTCTCAGAGTGGTATGGCCGTAAGCGAGATTCATGCTTTGAAATTGCCCATTTATTTTAGTTGTCAGCGTGTTTGTTTGCTCATATGCCTTTCCTGCTATTTCAGTTCAACTTTTATCACACTTTATCCACAACGGTAAATGTTCGTCCTTAAATTAAGTATGAAAGCAAAGAAAAAAAAAATTTAAGCTTACAGCACCTGGTATTCCCAGGCGGTCTCCCATCCAAGTACTAACCAGGCACGACCCTGCTTAGCTTCCGAGATCAGACGAGATCGAGCGTTCTCAGAGTGGTATGGCCGTAAGCGAGATTCGCACCTCGAAATTGCCCATTTATTTTTGCTTGTCAGCGTGTTTGTTTGCTTATATGCCTTTCCTGCTATTCCAGTTCAACTTTTATCACACTTTATCCACAACGGTAAATGTTCGTCCTTAAATTAAGTATGAAAGCAAAGAAAAAAAAAATTAAAGCTTACAGCACCTGGTATTCCCAGGCGGTCTCCCATCCAAGTACTAAGCAGGCCCGACCCTGCTTAGCTTCCGAGATCAGACGAGATCGAGCGTTCTCAGAGTGGTATGGCCGTAAGCGAGATTTGCGCTTCGAAATTGCCAATTTATTTTTGATTGTCAGCGTGTTTGTTTGCTTATATGCCTTTCCTGCTATTCCAGTTAAACTTTTATCACACTTTATTCACCACGGTACCTGTTCGTCCTTAAATTAAGCCTGAAAGCAAAGAAAAAAAAATTAAAGCTTACAGCACCTGGTATTCCCAGGCGGTCTCCCATCCAAGTACTAACCAGGCCCGACCCTGCTTAGCTTCCGAGATCAGACGAGATCGAGCGTTCTCAGAGTGGTATGGCCGTAATCGAGATATGTGCTTCGAAATTGGCCATTTGTTTTTGTTGTCATCATGTTTGTTTGCTCATATGCCTTTCCTGCTATTCCAGATCAACTTTTATCACACTTTATTCACCACGGTAAATGTTCATCCTTAAACTAAGCCTGAAAGCAAAGAAAAAAAAGTTAAAGCTTACAGCACCTGGTATTCCCAGGCGGTCTCCCATCCAAGTACTAACCAGGCCCGACCCTGCTTAGCTTCCGAGATCAGACGAGATCGAGCGTTCTCAGATTGGTATGGCCGTAAGCGAGATTCATGCTTTGAAATTGCCCATTTATTTTAGTTGTCAGCGTGTTTGTTTACTCATATGCCTTTCCTGCTATTTCAGTTCAACTTTTATCACACTTTATCCACAACGGTAAATGTTCGTCCTTAAATTAAGTATAAAAAGCAAAGAAAAAAAAAATTTAAGCTTACAGCACCTGGTATTCCCAGGCGGTCTCCCATCCAAGTACTAACCAGGCCCGACCCTGCTTAGCTTCCGAGATCAGACGAGATCGAGCGTTCTCAGAGTGGTATGGCCGTAAGCGAGATTCATGCTTTGAAATTGCCCATTTATTTTAGTTGTCAGCGTGTTTGTTTGCTCATATGCCTTTCCTGCTATTTCAGTTCAACTTTTATCACACTTTATCCACAACGGTAAATGTTCGTCCTTAAATTAAGTATGAAAGCAAAGAAAAAAAAAATTTAAGCTTACAGCACCTGGTATTCCCAGGCGGTCTCCCATCCAAGTACTAACCAGGCCCGACCCTGCTTAGCTTCCGAGATCAGACGAGATCGAGCGTTCTCAGAGTGGTATGGCCGTAAGCGAGATTCGCACCTCGAAATTGCCCATTTATTTTTGCTTGTCAGCGTGTTTGTTTGCTTATATGCCTTTCCTGCTATTCCAGTTCAACTTTTATCACACTTTATCCACAACGGTAAATGTTCGTCCTTAAATTAAGTATGAAAGCAAAGAAAAAAAAAATTAAAGCTTACAGCACCTGGTATTCCCAGGCGGTCTCCCATCCAAGTACTAAGCAGGCCCGACCCTGCTTAGCTTCCGAGATCAGACGAGATCGAGCGTTCTCAGAGTGGTATGGCCGTAAGCGAGATTTGCGCTTCGAAATTGCCAATTTATTTTTGATTGTCAGCGTGTTTGTTTGCTTATATGCCTTTCCTGCTATTCCAGTTAAACTTTTATCACACTTTATTCACCACGGTACCTGTTCGTCCTTAAATTAAGCCTGAAAGCAAAGAAAAAAAAATTAAAGCTTACAGCACCTGGTATTCCCAGGCGGTCTCCCATCCAAGTACTAACCAGGCCCGACCCTGCTTAGCTTCCGAGATCAGACGAGATCGAGCGTTCTCAGAGTGGTATGGCCGTAATCGAGATATGTGCTTCGAAATTGGCCATTTGTTTTTGTTGTCATCATGTTTGTTTGCTCATATGCCTTTCCTGCTATTCCAGATCAACTTTTATCACACTTTATTCACCACGGTAAATGTTCATCCTTAAACTAAGCCTGAAAGCAAAGAAAAAAAAGTTAAAGCTTACAGCACCTGGTATTCCCAGGCGGTCTCCCATCCAAGTACTAACCAGGCCCGACCCTGCTTAGCTTCCGAGATCAGACGAGATCGAGCGTTCTCAGAGTGGTATGGCCGTAAGCGAGATACGTGCTTCAAAATTGCCCATTTATTTTTGCTTCTCAGTGTGTTTGTTTGCTTATATGCCTTTCCTGCTATTTCAGTTCAACTTTTATCACACTTTATCCACAACGGTAAATGTTCGTCCTTAAATTAAGCATTAAAGCAAAGAAAAAAAAATTCAAGCTTACAGCACCTGGTATTCCCAGGCGGTCTCCCATCCAAGTACTAATCAGGCCCGACCCTGCTTAGCTTCCGAGATCAGACGAGATCGAGCGTTCTCAGAGTGGTATGGCCGTAAGCGAGATTCATGCTTTGAAATTGCCCATTTATTTTAGTTGTCAGCGTGTTTGTTTACTCATATGCCTTTCCTGCTATTTCAGTTCAACTTTTATCACACTTTATCCACAACGGTAAATGTTCGTCCTTAAATTAAGTATAAAAAGCAAAGAAAAAAAAAATTAAAGCTTACAGCACCTGGTATTCCCGGCCGGTCTCCCATCCAAGTACTAACCAGGCCCGACCCTGCTTAGCTTCCGAGATCAGACGAGATCGAGCGTTCTCAGAGTGGTATGGCCGTAAGCGAGATTCATGCTTTGAAATTGCCCATTTATTTTAGTTGTCAGCGTGTTTGTTTGCTCATATGCCTTTCCTGCTATTTCAGTTCAACTTTTATCACACTTTATCCACAACGGTAAATGTTCGTCCTTAAATTAAGTATGAAAGCAAAGAAAAAAAAAATTAAAGCTTACAGCACCTGGTATTCCCAGGCGGTCTCCCATCCAAGTACTAACCAGGCCCGACCCTGCTTAGCTTCCGAGATCAGACGAGATCGAGCGTTCTCAGAGTGGTATGGCCGTAAGCGAGATTCGCACCTCGAAATTGCCCATTTATTTTTGCTTGTCAGCGTGTTTGTTTGCTTATATGCCTTTCCTGCTATTCCAGTTCAACTTTTATCACACTTTATCCACAACGGTAAATGTTCGTCCTTAAATTAAGTATGAAAGCAAAGAAAAAAAAAATTAAAGCTTACAGCACCTGGTATTCCCAGGCGGTCTCCCATCCAAGTACTAACCAGGCCCGACCCTGCTTAGCTTCCGAGATCAGACGAGATCGAGCGTTCTCAGAGTGGTATGGCCGTAAGCGAGATTTGCGCTTCGAAATTGCCAATTTATTTTTGATTGTCAGCGTGTTTGTTTGCTTATATGCCTTTCCTGCTATTCCAGTTAAACTTTTATCACACTTTATTCACCACGGTACCTGTTCGTCCTTAAATTAAGCCTGAAAGCAAAGAAAAAAAAATTAAAGCTTACAGCACCTGGTATTCCCAGGCGGTCTCCCATCCAAGTACTAACCAGGCCCGACCCTGCTTAGCTTCCGAGATCAGACGAGATCGAGCGTTCTCAGAGAGGTATGGCCGTAATCGAGATATGTGCTTCGAAATTGGCCATTTGTTTTTGTTGTCATCATGTTTGTTTGCTCATATGCCTTTCCTGCTATTCCAGATCAACTTTTATCACACTTTATTCACCACGGTAAATGTTCATCCTTAAACTAAGCCTGAAAGCAAAGAAAAAAAAGTTAAAGCTTACAGCACCTGGTATTCCCAGGCGGTCTCCCATCCAAGTACTAACCAGGCCCGACCCGGCTTAGCTTCCGAGATCAGACGAGATCGAGCGTTCTCAGAGTGGTATTGGCGTAAACGAGATTCGCACCTCGAAATTGCCCATTTATTTTTGCTTGTCAGCGTGTTTGTTTGCTTATATGCCTTTCCTGCTATTCCAGTTCAACTTTTATCACACTTTATCCACAACGGTAAATGTTCGTCCTTAAATTAAGTATGAAAGCAAAGAAAAAAAAAATTAAAGCTTACAGCACCTGGTATTCCCAGGCGGTCTCCCATCCAAGTACTAACCAGGCCCGACCCTGCTTAGCTTCCGAGATCAGACGAGATCGAGCGTTCTCAGAGTGGTATGGCCGTAAGCAAGATTCGCACCTCGAAATTGCCCATTTATTTTTGCTTGTCAGCGTGTTTGTTTGCTTATATGCCTTTCCTGCTATTCCAGTTCAACTTTTATCACACTTTATCCACAACAGTAAATGTTTGTCCTTAAATTAAGCATGAAAGCAAAGAAAAA
>NW_028149024.1:47500-65000 GCF_946808225.1 Silurus aristotelis
GGTAAATGTTCGTCCTTAAATTAAGTATAAAAAGCAAAGAAAAAAAAAATTTAAGCTTACAGCACCTGGTATTCCCAGGCGGTCTCCCATCCAAGTACTAACCAGGCCCGACCCTGCTTAGCTTCCGAGATCAGACGAGATCGAGCGTTCTCAGAGTGGTATTGGCGTAAACGAGATTCGCACCTCGAAATTGCCCATTTATTTTTGCTTGTCAGCGTGTTTGTTTGCTTATATGCCTTTCCTGCTATTCCAGTTCAACTTTTATCACACTTTATCCACAACGGTAAATGTTCGTCCTTAAATTAAGTATGAAAGCAAAGAAAAAAAAAATTAAAGCTTACAGCACCTGGTATTCCCAGGCGGTCTCCCATCCAAGTACTAACCAGGCCCGACCCTGCTTAGCTTCCGAGATCAGACGAGATCGAGCGTTCTCAGAGTGGTATGGCCGTAAGCAAGATTCGCACCTCGAAATTGCCCATTTATTTTTGCTTGTCAGCGTGTTTGTTTGCTTATATGCCTTTCCTGCTATTCCAGTTCAACTTTTATCACACTTTATCCACAACAGTAAATGTTTGTCCTTAAATTAAGCATGAAAGCAAAGAAAAAAAAATTAAAGCTTACAGCACCTGGTATTCCCAGGCGGTCTCCCATCCAAGTACTAACCAGGCCCGACCCTGCTTAGCTTCCGAGATCAGACGAGATCGAGCGTTCTCAGAGTGGTATGGCCGTAAGCGAGATACGTGCTTCAAAATTGCCCATTTATTTTTGCTTCTCAGTGTGTTTGTTTGCTTATATGCCTTTCCTGCTATTTCAGTTCAACTTTTATCACACTTTATCCACAACGGTAAATGTTCGTCCTTAAATTAAGCATTAAAGCAAAGAAAAAAAAATTCAAGCTTACAGCACCTGGTATTCCCAGGCGGTCTCCCATCCAAGTACTAACCAGGCCCGACCCTGCTTAGCTTCCGAGATCAGACGAGATCGAGCGTTCTCAGATTGGTATGGCCGTAAGCGAGATTCATGCTTTGAAATTGCCCATTTATTTTAGTTGTCAGCGTGTTTGTTTACTCATATGCCTTTCCTGCTATTTCAGTTCAACTTTTATCACACTTTATCCACAACGGTAAATGTTCGTCCTTAAATTAAGTATAAAAAGCAAAGAAAAAAAAAATTTAAGCTTACAGCACCTGGTATTCCCAGGCGGTCTCCCATCCAAGTACTAACCAGGCCCGACCCTGCTTAGCTTCCGAGATCAGACGAGATCGAGCGTTCTCAGAGTGGTATGGCCGTAAGCTAGATTCATGCTTTGAAATTGCCCATTTATTTTAGTTGTCAGCGTGTTTGTTTGCTCATATGCCTTTCCTGCTATTTCAGTTCAACTTTTATCACACTTTATCCACAACGGTAAATGTTCGTCCTTAAATTAAGTATGAAAGCAAAGAAAAAAAAAATTTAAGCTTACAGCACCTGGTATTCCCAGGCGGTCTCCCATCCAAGTACTAACCAGGCCCGACCCTGCTTAGCTTCCGAGATCAGACGAGATCGAGCGTTCTCAGAGTGGTATGGCCGTAAGCGAGATTCGCACCTCGAAATTGCCCATTTTTTTTTGCTTGTCAGCGTGTTTGTTTGCTTATATGCCTTTCCTGCTATTCCAGTTCAACTTTTATCACACTTTATCCACAACGGTAAATGTTCGTCCTTAAATTAAGTATGAAAGCAAAGAAAAAAAAAATTAAAGCTTACAGCACCTGGTATTCCCAGGCGGTCTCCCATCCAAGTACTAACCAGGCCCGACCCTGCTTAGCTTCCGAGATCAGACGAGATCGAGCGTTCTCAGAGTGGTATGGCCGTAAGCGAGATTTGCGCTTCGAAATTGCCAATTTATTTTTGATTGTCAGCGTGTTTGTTTGCTTATATGCCTTTCCTGCTATTCCAGTTAAACTTTTATCACACTTTATTCACCACGGTACCTGTTCGTCCTTAAATTAAGCCTGAAAGCAAAGAAAAAAAAATTAAAGCTTACAGCACCTGGTATTCCCAGGCGGTCTCCCATCCAAGTACTAACCAGGCCCGACCCTGCTTAGCTTCCGAGATCAGACGAGATCGAGCGTTCTCAGAGTGGTATGGCCGTAAGCGAGATTCATGCTTTGAAATTGGCCATTTGTTTTTGTTGTCATCATGTTTGTTTGCTCATATGCCTTTCCTGCTATTTCAGTTCAACTTTTATCACACTTTATCCACAACGGTAAATGTTCGTCCTTAAATTAAGTATAAAAAGCAAAGAAAAAAAAAATTTAAGCTTACAGCACCTGGTATTCCCAGGCGGTCTCCCATCCAAGTACTAACCAGGCCCGACCCTGCTTAGCTTCCGAGATCAGACGAGATCGAGCGTTCTCAGAGTGGTATTGGCGTAAACGAGATTCGCACCTCGAAATTGCCCATTTATTTTTGCTTGTCAGCGTGTTTGTTTGCTTATATGCCTTTCCTGCTATTCCAGTTCAACTTTTATCACACTTTATCCACAACGGTAAATGTTCGTCCTTAAATTAAGTATGAAAGCAAAGAAAAAAAAAATTAAAGCTTACAGCACCTGGTATTCCCAGGCGGTCTCCCATCCAAGTACTAACCAGGCCCGACCCTGCTTAGCTTCCGAGATCAGACGAGATCGAGCGTTCTCAGAGTGGTATGGCCGTAAGCAAGATTCGCACCTCGAAATTGCCCATTTATTTTTGCTTGTCAGCGTGTTTGTTTGCTTATATGCCTTTCCTGCTATTCCAGTTCAACTTTTATCACACTTTATCCACAACAGTAAATGTTTGTCCTTAAATTAAGCATGAAAGCAAAGAAAAAAAAATTAAAGCTTACAGCACCTGGTATTCCCAGGCGGTCTCCCATCCAAGTACTAACCAGGCCCGACCCTGCTTAGCTTCCGAGATCAGACGAGATCGAGCGTTCTCAGAGTGGTATGGCCGTAAGCGAGATACGTGCTTCAAAATTGCCCATTTATTTTTGCTTCTCAGTGTGTTTGTTTGCTTATATGCCTTTCCTGCTATTTCAGTTCAACTTTTATCACACTTTATCCACAACGGTAAATGTTCGTCCTTAAATTAAGCATTAAAGCAAAGAAAAAAAAATTCAAGCTTACAGCACCTGGTATTCCCAGGCGGTCTCCCATCCAAGTACTAACCAGGCCCGACCCTGCTTAGCTTCCGAGATCAGACGAGATCGAGCGTTCTCAGATTGGTATGGCCGTAAGCGAGATTCATGCTTTGAAATTGCCCATTTATTTTAGTTGTCAGCGTGTTTGTTTACTCATATGCCTTTCCTGCTATTTCAGTTCAACTTTTATCACACTTTATCCACAACGGTAAATGTTCGTCCTTAAATTAAGTATAAAAAGCAAAGAAAAAAAAAATTTAAGCTTACAGCACCTGGTATTCCCAGGCGGTCTCCCATCCAAGTACTAACCAGGCCCGACCCTGCTTAGCTTCCGAGATCAGACGAGATCGAGCGTTCTCAGAGTGGTATGGCCGTAAGCTAGATTCATGCTTTGAAATTGCCCATTTATTTTAGTTGTCAGCGTGTTTGTTTGCTCATATGCCTTTCCTGCTATTTCAGTTCAACTTTTATCACACTTTATCCACAACGGTAAATGTTCGTCCTTAAATTAAGTATGAAAGCAAAGAAAAAAAAAATTTAAGCTTACAGCACCTGGTATTCCCAGGCGGTCTCCCATCCAAGTACTAACCAGGCCCGACCCTGCTTAGCTTCCGAGATCAGACGAGATCGAGCGTTCTCAGAGTGGTATGGCCGTAAGCGAGATTCGCACCTCGAAATTGCCCATTTTTTTTTGCTTGTCAGCGTGTTTGTTTGCTTATATGCCTTTCCTGCTATTCCAGTTCAACTTTTATCACACTTTATCCACAACGGTAAATGTTCGTCCTTAAATTAAGTATGAAAGCAAAGAAAAAAAAAATTAAAGCTTACAGCACCTGGTATTCCCAGGCGGTCTCCCATCCAAGTACTAACCAGGCCCGACCCTGCTTAGCTTCCGAGATCAGACGAGATCGAGCGTTCTCAGAGTGGTATGGCCGTAAGCGAGATTTGCGCTTCGAAATTGCCAATTTATTTTTGATTGTCAGCGTGTTTGTTTGCTTATATGCCTTTCCTGCTATTCCAGTTAAACTTTTATCACACTTTATTCACCACGGTACCTGTTCGTCCTTAAATTAAGCCTGAAAGCAAAGAAAAAAAAATTAAAGCTTACAGCACCTGGTATTCCCAGGCGGTCTCCCATCCAAGTACTAACCAGGCCCGACCCTGCTTAGCTTCCGAGATCAGACGAGATCGAGCGTTCTCAGAGTGGTATGGCCGTAAGCGAGATATGTGCTTCGAAATTGGCCATTTGTTTTTGTTGTCATCATGTTTGTTTGCTCATATGCCTTTCCTGCTATTCCAGATCAACTTTTATCACACTTTATTCACCACGGTAAATGTTCATCCTTAAATTAAGCCTGAAAGCAAAGAAAAAAAAGTTAAAGCTTACAGCACCTGGTATTCCCAGGCGGTCTCCCATCCAAGTACTAACCAGGCCCGACCCTGCTTAGCTTCCGAGATCAGACGAGATCGAGCGTTCTCAGAGTGGTATTGGCGTAAACGAGATTCGCACCTCGAAATTGCCCATTTATTTTTGCTTGTCAGCGTGTTTGTTTGCTTATATGCCTTTCCTGCTATTCCAGTTCAACTTTTATCACACTTTATCCACAACGGTAAATGTTCGTCCTTAAATTAAGTATGAAAGCAAAGAAAAAAAAAATTAAAGCTTACAGCACCTGGTATTCCCAGGCGGTCTCCCATCCAAGTACTAACCAGGCCCGACCCTGCTTAGCTTCCGAGATCAGACGAGATCGAGCGTTCTCAGAGTGGTATGGCCGTAAGCAAGATTCGCACCTCGAAATTGCCCATTTATTTTTGCTTGTCAGCGTGTTTGTTTGCTTATATGCCTTTCCTGCTATTCCAGTTCAACTTTTATCACACTTTATCCACAACGGTAAATGTTTGTCCTTAAATTAAGCATGAAAGCAAAGAAAAAAAAATTAAAGCTTACAGCACCTGGTATTCCCAGGCGGTCTCCCATCCAAGTACTAACCAGGCCCGACCCTGCTTAGCTTCCGAGATCAGACGAGATCGAGCGTTCTCAGAGTGGTATGGCCGTAAGCGAGATACGTGCTTCAAAATTGCCCATTTATTTTTGCTTCTCAGTGTGTTTGTTTGCTTATATGCCTTTCCTGCTATTTCAGTTCAACTTTTATCACACTTTATCCACAACGGTAAATGTTCGTCCTTAAATTAAGCATTAAAGCAAAGAAAAAAAAATTCAAGCTAACAGCACCTGGTATTCCCAGGCGGTCTCCCATCCAAGTACTAACCAGGCCCGACCCTGCTTAGCTTCCGAGATCAGACGAGATCGAGCGTTCTCAGAGTGGTATGGCCGTAAGCGAGATTCATGCTTTGAAATTGCCCATTTATTTTAGTTGTCAGCGTGTTTGTTTGCTTATATGCCTTTCCTGCTATTCCAGTTCAACTTTTATCACACTTTATCCACAACGGTAAATGTTCGTCCTTAAATTAAGTATGAAAGCAAAGAAAAAAAAAATTAAAGCTTACAGCACCTGGTATTCCCAGGCGGTCTCCCATCCAAGTACTAACCAGGCCCGACCCTGCTTAGCTTCCGAGATCAGACGAGATCGAGCGTTCTCAGAGTGGTATGGCCGTAAGCAAGATTCGCACCTCGAAATTGCCCATTTATTTTTGCTTGTCAGCGTGTTTGTTTGCTTATATGCCTTTCCTGCTATTCCAGTTCAACTTTTATCACACTTTATCCACAACAGTAAATGTTTGTCCTTAAATTAAGCATGAAAGCAAAGAAAAAAAAATTAAAGCTTACAGCACCTGGTATTCCCAGGCGGTCTCCCATCCAAGTACTAACCAGGCCCGACCCTGCTTAGCTTCCGAGATCAGACGAGATCGAGCGTTCTCAGAGTGGTATGGCCGTAAGCGAGATACATGCTTCAAAATTGCCCATTTATTTTTGCTTCTCAGTGTGTTTGTTTGCTTATATGCCTTTCCTGCTATTTCAGTTCAACTTTTATCACACTTTATCCACAACGGTAAATGTTCGTCCTTAAATTAAGCATTAAAGCAAAGAAAAAAAAATTCAAGCTTACAGCACCTGGTATTCCCAGGCGGTCTCCCATCCAAGTACTAACCAGGCCCGACCCTGCTTAGCTTCCGAGATCAGACGAGATCGAGCGCTCTCAGAGTGGTATGGCCGTAAGCAAGATTCGCACCTCGAAATTGCCCATTTATTTTTGCTTGTCAGCGTGTTTGTTTGCTTATATGCCTTTCCTGCTATTCCAGTTCAACTTTTATCACACTTTATCCACAGCGGTAAATGTTTGTCCTTAAATTAAGCCTGAAAGCAAAGAAAAAAAAATTAAAGCTTACAGCACCTGGTATTCCCAGGCGGTCTCCCATCCAAGTACTAACCAGGCCCGACCCTGCTTAGCTTCCGAGATCAGACGAGATCGAGCGTTCTCAGATTGGTATGGCCGTAAGCGAGATTCATGCTTTGAAATTGCCCATTAATTTTTGTTGTCAGCGTGTTTGTTTACTCATATGCCTTTCCTGCTATTTCAGTTCAACTTTTATCACACTTTATCCACAACGGTAAATGTTCGTCCTTAAATTAAGTATAAAAAGCAAAGAAAAAAAAAATTTAAGCTTACAGCACCTGGTATTCCCAGGCGGTCTCCCATCCAAGTACTAACCAGGCCCGACCCTGCTTAGCTTCCGAGATCAGACGAGATCGAGCGTTCTCAGAGTGGTATGGCCGTAAGCGAGATTCATGCTTTGAAATTGCCCATTTATTTTAGTTGTCAGCGTGTTTGTTTGCTCATATGCCTTTCCTGCTATTTCAGTTCAACTTTTATCACACTTTATCCACAACGGTAAATGTTCGTCCTTAAATTAAGTATGAAAGCAAAGAAAAAAAAAATTTAAGCTTACAGCACCTGGTATTCCCAGGCGGTCTCCCATCCAAGTACTAACCAGGCCCGACCCTGCTTAGCTTCCGAGATCAGACGAGATCGAGCGTTCTCAGAGTGGTATGGCCGTAAGCGAGATTCGCACCTCGAAATTCCCCATTTATTTTTGCTTGTCAGCGTGTTTGTTTGCTTATATGCCTTTCCTGCTATTCCAGTTCAACTTTTATCACACTTTATCCACAACGGTAAATGTTCGTCCTTAAATTAAGTATGAAAGCAAAGAAAAAAAAAATTAAAGCTTACAGCACCTGGTATTCCCAGGCGGTCTCCCATCCAAGTACTAAGCAGGCCCGACCCTGCTTAGCTTCCGAGATCAGACGAGATCGAGCGTTCTCAGAGTGGTATGTCCGTAAGCGAGATTTGCGCTTCGAAATTGCCAATTTATTTTTGATTGTCAGCGTGTTTGTTTGCTTATATGCCTTTCCTGCTATTCCAGTTAACCTTTTATCACACTTTATTCACCACGGTACCTGTTCGTCCTTAAATTAAGCCTGAAAGCAAAGAAAAAAAAATTAAAGCTTACAGCACCTGGTATTCCCAGGCGGTCTCCCATCCAAGTACTAACCAGGCCCGACCCTGCTTAGCTTCCGAGATCAGACGAGATCGAGCGTTCTCAGAGTGGTATGGCCGTAATCGAGATATGTGCTTCGAAATTGGCCATTTGTTTTTGTTGTCATCATGTTTGTTTGCTCATATGCCTTTCCTGCTATTCCAGATCAACTTTTATCACACTTTATTCACCACGGTAAATGTTCATCCTTAAACTAAGCCTGAAAGCAAAGAAAAAAAAGTTAAAGCTTACAGCACCTGGTATTCCCAGGCGGTCTCCCATCCAAGTACTAACCAGGCCCGACCCTGCTTAGCTTCCGAGATCAGACGAGATCGAGCGTTCTCAGAGTGGTATTGGCGTAAACGAGATTCGCACCTCGAAATTGCCCATTTATTTTTGCTTGTCAGCGTGTTTGTTTGCTTATATGCCTTTCCTGCTATTCCAGTTCAACTTTTATCACACTTTATCCACAACGGTAAATGTTCGTCCTTAAATTAAGTATGAAAGCAAAGAAAAAAAAAATTAAAGCTTACAGCACCTGGTATTCCCAGGCGGTCTCCCATCCAAGTACTAACCAGGCCCGACCCTGCTTAGCTTCCGAGATCAGACGAGATCGAGCGTTCTCAGAGTGGTATGGCCGTAAGCAAGATTCGCACCTCGAAATTGCCCATTTATTTTTGCTTGTCAGCGTGTTTGTTTGCTTATATGCCTTTCCTGCTATTCCAGTTCAACTTTTATCACACTTTATCCACAACGGTAAATGTTTGTCCTTAAATTAAGCATGAAAGCAAAGAAAAAAAAATTAAAGCTTACAGCACCTGGTATTCCCAGGCGGTCTCCCATCCAAGTACTAACCAGGCCCGACCCTGCTTAGCTTCCGAGATCAGACGAGATCGAGCGTTCTCAGAGTGGTATGGCCGTAAGCGAGATACGTGCTTCAAAATTGCCCATTTATTTTTGCTTCTCAGTGTGTTTGTTTGCTTATATGCCTTTCCTGCTATTTCAGTTCAACTTTTATCACACTTTATCCACAACGGTAAATGTTCGTCCTTAAATTAAGCATTAAAGCAAAGAAAAAAAAATTCAAGCTAACAGCACCTGGTATTCCCAGGCGGTCTCCCATCCAAGTACTAACCAGGCCCGACCCTGCTTAGCTTCCGAGATCAGACGAGATCGAGCGTTCTCAGAGTGGTATGGCCGTAAGCGAGATTCATGCTTTGAAATTGCCCATTTATTTTAGTTGTCAGCGTGTTTGTTTGCTTATATGCCTTTCCTGCTATTCCAGTTCAACTTTTATCACACTTTATCCACAACGGTAAATGTTCGTCCTTAAATTAAGTATGAAAGCAAAGAAAAAAAAAATTAAAGCTTACAGCACCTGGTATTCCCAGGCGGTCTCCCATCCAAGTACTAACCAGGCCCGACCCTGCTTAGCTTCCGAGATCAGACGAGATCGAGCGTTCTCAGAGTGGTATGGCCGTAAGCAAGATTCGCACCTCGAAATTGCCCATTTATTTTTGCTTGTCAGCGTGTTTGTTTGCTTATATGCCTTTCCTGCTATTCCAGTTCAACTTTTATCACACTTTATCCACAACAGTAAATGTTTGTCCTTAAATTAAGCATGAAAGCAAAGAAAAAAAAATTAAAGCTTACAGCACCTGGTATTCCCAGGCGGTCTCCCATCCAAGTACTAACCAGGCCCGACCCTGCTTAGCTTCCGAGATCAGACGAGATCGAGCGTTCTCAGAGTGGTATGGCCGTAAGCGAGATACATGCTTCAAAATTGCCCATTTATTTTTGCTTCTCAGTGTGTTTGTTTGCTTATATGCCTTTCCTGCTATTTCAGTTCAACTTTTATCACACTTTATCCACAACGGTAAATGTTCGTCCTTAAATTAAGCATTAAAGCAAAGAAAAAAAAATTCAAGCTTACAGCACCTGGTATTCCCAGGCGGTCTCCCATCCAAGTACTAACCAGGCCCGACCCTGCTTAGCTTCCGAGATCAGACGAGATCGAGCGCTCTCAGAGTGGTATGGCCGTAAGCAAGATTCGCACCTCGAAATTGCCCATTTATTTTTGCTTGTCAGCGTGTTTGTTTGCTTATATGCCTTTCCTGCTATTCCAGTTCAACTTTTATCACACTTTATCCACAGCGGTAAATGTTTGTCCTTAAATTAAGCCTGAAAGCAAAGAAAAAAAAATTAAAGCTTACAGCACCTGGTATTCCCAGGCGGTCTCCCATCCAAGTACTAACCAGGCCCGACCCTGCTTAGCTTCCGAGATCAGACGAGATCGAGCGTTCTCAGATTGGTATGGCCGTAAGCGAGATTCATGCTTTGAAATTGCCCATTAATTTTTGTTGTCAGCGTGTTTGTTTACTCATATGCCTTTCCTGCTATTTCAGTTCAACTTTTATCACACTTTATCCACAACGGTAAATGTTCGTCCTTAAATTAAGTATAAAAAGCAAAGAAAAAAAAAATTTAAGCTTACAGCACCTGGTATTCCCAGGCGGTCTCCCATCCAAGTACTAACCAGGCCCGACCCTGCTTAGCTTCCGAGATCAGACGAGATCGAGCGTTCTCAGAGTGGTATGGCCGTAAGCGAGATTCATGCTTTGAAATTGCCCATTTATTTTAGTTGTCAGCGTGTTTGTTTGCTCATATGCCTTTCCTGCTATTTCAGTTCAACTTTTATCACACTTTATCCACAACGGTAAATGTTCGTCCTTAAATTAAGTATGAAAGCAAAGAAAAAAAAAATTTAAGCTTACAGCACCTGGTATTCCCAGGCGGTCTCCCATCCAAGTACTAACCAGGCCCGACCCTGCTTAGCTTCCGAGATCAGACGAGATCGAGCGTTCTCAGAGTGGTATGGCCGTAAGCGAGATTCGCACCTCGAAATTCCCCATTTATTTTTGCTTGTCAGCGTGTTTGTTTGCTTATATGCCTTTCCTGCTATTCCAGTTCAACTTTTATCACACTTTATCCACAACGGTAAATGTTCGTCCTTAAATTAAGTATGAAAGCAAAGAAAAAAAAAATTAAAGCTTACAGCACCTGGTATTCCCAGGCGGTCTCCCATCCAAGTACTAAGCAGGCCCGACCCTGCTTAGCTTCCGAGATCAGACGAGATCGAGCGTTCTCAGAGTGGTATGTCCGTAAGCGAGATTTGCGCTTCGAAATTGCCAATTTATTTTTGATTGTCAGCGTGTTTGTTTGCTTATATGCCTTTCCTGCTATTCCAGTTAACCTTTTATCACACTTTATTCACCACGGTACCTGTTCGTCCTTAAATTAAGCCTGAAAGCAAAGAAAAAAAAATTAAAGCTTACAGCACCTGGTATTCCCAGGCGGTCTCCCATCCAAGTACTAACCAGGCCCGACCCTGCTTAGCTTCCGAGATCAGACGAGATCGAGCGTTCTCAGAGTGGTATGGCCGTAATCGAGATATGTGCTTCGAAATTGGCCATTTGTTTTTGTTGTCATCATGTTTGTTTGCTCATATGCCTTTCCTGCTATTCCAGATCAACTTTTATCACACTTTATTCACCACGGTAAATGTTCATCCTTAAACTAAGCCTGAAAGCAAAGAAAAAAAAGTTAAAGCTTACAGCACCTGGTATTCCCAGGCGGTCTCCCATCCAAGTACTAACCAGGCCCGACCCTGCTTAGCTTCCGAGATCAGACGAGATCGAGCGTTCTCAGAGTGGTATTGGCGTAAACGAGATTCGCACCTCGAAATTGCCCATTTATTTTTGCTTGTCAGCGTGTTTGTTTGCTTATATGCCTTTCCTGCTATTCCAGTTCAACTTTTATCACACTTTATCCACAACGGTAAATGTTCGTCCTTAAATTAAGTATGAAAGCAAAGAAAAAAAAAATTAAAGCTTACAGCACCTGGTATTCCCAGGCGGTCTCCCATCCAAGTACTAACCAGGCCCGACCCTGCTTAGCTTCCGAGATCAGACGAGATCGAGCGTTCTCAGAGTGGTATGGCCGTAAGCAAGATTCGCACCTCGAAATTGCCCATTTATTTTTGCTTGTCAGCGTGTTTGTTTGCTTATATGCCTTTCCTGCTATTCCAGTTCAACTTTTATCACACTTTATCCACAACGGTAAATGTTTGTCCTTAAATTAAGCATGAAAGCAAAGAAAAAAAAATTAAAGCTTACAGCACCTGGTATTCCCAGGCGGTCTCCCATCCAAGTACTAACCAGGCCCGACCCTGCTTAGCTTCCGAGATCAGACGAGATCGAGCGTTCTCAGAGTGGTATGGCCGTAAGCGAGATACGTGCTTCAAAATTGCCCATTTATTTTTGCTTCTCAGTGTGTTTGTTTGCTTATATGCCTTTCCTGCTATTTCAGTTCAACTTTTATCACACTTTATCCACAACGGTAAATGTTCGTCCTTAAATTAAGCATTAAAGCAAAGAAAAAAAAATTCAAGCTTACAGCACCTGGTATTCCCAGGCGGTCTCCCATCCAAGTACTAACCAGGCCCGACCCTGCTTAGCTTCCGAGATCAGACGAGATCGAGCGTTCTCAGATTGGTATGGCCGTAAGCGAGATTTATGCTTTGAAATTGCCCATTTATTTTAGTTGTCAGCGTGTTTGTTTACTCATATGCCTTTCCTGCTATTTCAGTTCAACTTTTATCACACTTTATCCACAACGGTAAATGTTCGTCCTTAAATTAAGTATAAAAAGCAAAGAAAAAAAAAATTTAAGCTTACAGCACCTGGTATTCCCAGGCGGTCTCCCATCCAAGTACTAACCAGGCCCGACCCTGCTTAGCTTCCGAGATCAGACGAGATCGAGCGTTCTCAGAGTGGTATGGCCGTAAGCGAGATTCATGCTTTGAAATTGCCCATTTATTTTAGTTGTCAGCGTGTTTGTTTGCTTATATGCCTTTCCTGCTATTCCAGTTCAACTTTTATCACACTTTATCCACAACGGTAAATGTTCGTCCTTAAATTAAGTATGAAAGCAAAGAAAAAAAAAATTAAAGCTTACAGCACCTGGTATTCCCAGGCGGTCTCCCATCCAAGTACTAACCAGGCCCGACCCTGCTTAGCTTCCGAGATCAGACGAGATCGAGCGTTCTCAGAGTGGTATGGCCGTAAGCAAGATTCGCACCTCGAAATTGCCCATTTATTTTTGCTTGTCAGCGTGTTTGTTTGCTTATATGCCTTTCCTGCTATTCCAGTTCAACTTTTATCACACTTTATCCACAACAGTAAATGTTTGTCCTTAAATTAAGCATGAAAGCAAAGAAAAAAAAATTAAAGCTTACAGCACCTGGTATTCCCAGGCGGTCTCCCATCCAAGTACTAACCAGGCCCGACCCTGCTTAGCTTCCGAGATCAGACGAGATCGAGCGTTCTCAGAGTGGTATGGCCGTAAGCGAGATACGTGCTTCAAAATTGCCCATTTATTTTTGCTTCTCAGTGTGTTTGTTTGCTTATATGCCTTTCCTGCTATTTCAGTTCAACTTTTATCACACTTTATCCACAACGGTAAATGTTCGTCCTTAAATTAAGCATTAAAGCAAAGAAAAAAAAATTCAAGCTTACAGCACCTGGTATTCCCAGGCGGTCTCCCATCCAAGTACTAACCAGGCCCGACCCTGCTTAGCTTCCGAGATCAGACGAGATCGAGCGCTCTCAGAGTGGTATGGCCGTAAGCAAGATTCGCACCTCGAAAATGCCCATTTATTTTTGCTTGTCAGCGTGTTTGTTTGCTTATATGCCTTTCCTGCTATTCCAGTTCAACTTTTATCACACTTTATCCACAGCGGTAAATGTTTGTCCTTAAATTAAGCCTGAAAGCAAAGAAAAAAAAATTAAAGCTTACAGCACCTGGTATTCCCAGGCGGTCTCCCATCCAAGTACTAACCAGGCCCGACCCTGCTTAGCTTCCGAGATCAGACGAGATCGAGCGTTCTCAGATTGGTATGGCCGTAAGCGAGATTCATGCTTTGAAATTGCCCATTTATTTTAGTTGTCAGCGTGTTTGTTTACTCATATGCCTTTCCTGCTATTTCAGTTCAACTTTTATCACACTTTATCCACAACGGTAAATGTTCGTCCTTAAATTAAGTATAAAAAGCAAAGAAAAAAAAAATTTAAGCTTACAGCACCTGGTATTCCCAGGCGGTCTCCCATCCAAGTACTAACCAGGCCCGACCCTGCTTAGCTTCCGAGATCAGACGAGATCGAGCGCTCTCAGAGTGGTATGGCCGTAAGCGAGATTCATGCTTTGAAATTGCCCATTTATTTTAGTTGTCAGCGTGTTTGTTTGCTCATATGCCTTTCCTGCTATTTCAGTTCAACTTTTATCACACTTTATCCACAACGGTAAATGTTCGTCCTTAAATTAAGTATGAAAGCAAAGAAAAAAAAAATTTAAGCTTACAGCACCTGGTATTCCCAGGCGGTCTCCCATCCAAGTACTAACCAGGCCCGACCCTGCTTAGCTTCCGAGATCAGACGAGATCGAGCGTTCTCAGAGTGGTATGGCCGTAAGCGAGATTCGCACCTCGAAATTGCCCATTTATTTTTGCTTGTCAGCGTGTTTGTTTGCTTATATGCCTTTCCTGCTATTCCAGTTCAACTTTTATCACACTTTATCCACAACGGTAAATGTTCGTCCTTAAATTAAGTATGAAAGCAAAGAAAAAAAAAATTAAAGCTTACAGCACCTGGTATTCCCAGGCGGTCTCCCATCCAAGTACTAACCAGGCCCGACCCTGCTTAGCTTCCGAGATCAGACGAGATCGAGCGTTCTCAGAGTGGTATGGCCGTAAGCGAGATTTGCGCTTCGAAATTGCCAATTTATTTTTGATTGTCAGCGTGTTTGTTTGCTTATATGCCTTTCCTGCTATTCCAGTTAAACTTTTATCACACTTTATTCACCACGGTACCTGTTCGTCCTTAAATTAAGCCTGAAAGCAAAGAAAAAAAAATTAAAGCTTACAGCACCTGGTATTCCCAGGCGGTCTCCCATCCAAGTACTAACCAGGCCCGACCCTGCTTAGCTTCCGAGATCAGACGAGATCGAGCGTTCTCAGAGTGGTATGGCCGTAATCGAGATATGTGCTTCGAAATTGGCCATTTGTTTTTGTTGTCATCATGTTTGTTTGCTCATATGCCTTTCCTGCTATTCCAGATCAACTTTTATCACACTTTATTCACCACGGTAAATGTTCATCCTTAAACTAAGCCTGAAAGCAAAGAAAAAAAAGTTAAAGCTTACAGCACCTGGTATTCCCAGGCGGTCTCCCATCCAAGTACTAACCAGGCCCGACCCTGCTTAGCTTCCGAGATCAGACGAGATCGAGCGTTCTCAGAGTGGTATTGGCGTAAACGAGATTCGCACCTCGAAATTGCCCATTTATTTTTGCTTGTCAGCGTGTTTGTTTGCTTATATGCCTTTCCTGCTATTCCAGTTCAACTTTTATCACACTTTATCCACAACGGTAAATGTTCGTCCTTAAATTAAGTATGAAAGCAAAGAAAAAAAAAATTAAAGCTTACAGCACCTGGTATTCCCAGGCGGTCTCCCATCCAAGTACTAACCAGGCCCGACCCTGCTTAGCTTCCGAGATCAGACGAGATCGAGCGTTCTCAGAGTGGTATGGCCGTAAGCAAGATTCGCACCTCGAAATTGGCCATTTATTTTTGCTTGTCAGCGTGTTTGTTTGCTTATATGCCTTTCCTGCTATTCCAGTTCAACTTTTATCACACTTTATCCACAACGGTAAATGTTTGTCCTTAAATTAAGCATGAAAGCAAAGAAAAAAAAATTAAAGCTTACAGCACCTGGTATTCCCAGGCGGTCTCCCATCCAAGTACTAACCAGGCCCGACCCTGCTTAGCTTCCGAGATCAGACGAGATCGAGCGTTCTCAGAGTGGTATGGCCGTAAGCGAGATACGTGCTTCAAAATTGCCCATTTATTTTTGCTTCTCAGTGTGTTTGTTTGCTTATATGCCTTTCCTGCTATTTCAGTTCAACTTTTATCACACTTTATCCACAACGGTAAATGTTCGTCCTTAAATTAAGCATTAAAGCAAAGAAAAAAAAATTCAAGCTTACAGCACCTGGTATTCCCAGGCGGTCTCCCATCCAAGTACTAACCAGGCCCGACCCTGCTTAGCTTCCGAGATCAGACGAGATCGAGCGTTCTCAGATTGGTATGGCCGTAAGCGACATTCATGCTTTGAAATTGCCCATTTATTTTAGTTGTCAGCGTGTTTGTTTACTCATATGCCTTTCCTGCTATTTCAGTTCAACTTTTAACACACTTTATCCACAACGGTAAATGTTCGTCCTTAAATTAAGTATAAAAAGCAAAGAAAAAAAAAATTTAAGCTTACAGCACCTGGTATTCCCAGGCGGTCTCCCATCCAAGTACTAACCAGGCCCGACCCTGCTTAGCTTCCGAGATCAGACGAGATCGAGCGTTCTCAGAGTGGTATGGCCGTAAGCGAGATTCATGCTTTGAAATTGCCCATTTATTTTAGTTGTCAGCGTGTTTGTTTGCTCATATGCCTTTCCTGCTATTTCAGTTCAACTTTTATCACACTTTATCCACAACGGTAAATGTTCGTCCTTAAATTAAGTATGAAAGCAAAGAAAAAAAAAATTAAAGCTTACAGCACCTGGTATTCCCAGGCGGTCTCCCATCCAAGTACTAACCAGGCCCGACCCTGCTTAGCTTCCGAGATCAGACGAGATCGAGCGTTCTCAGAGTGGTATGGCCGTAAGCGAGATTCGCACCTCGAAATTGCCCATTTATTTTTGCTTGTCAGCGTGTTTGTTTGCTTATATGCCTTTCCTGCTATTCCAGTTCAACTTTTATCACACTTTATCCACAACGGTAAATGTTCGTCCTTAAATTAAGTATGAAAGCAAAGAAAAAAAAAATTAAAGCTTACAGCACCTGGTATTCCCAGGCGGTCTCCCATCCAAGTACTAAGCAGGCCCGACCCTGCTTAGCTTCCGAGATCAGACAAGATCGAGCGTTCTCAGAGTGGTATGGCCGTAAGCGAGATTTGCGCTTCGAAATTGCCAATTTATTTTTGATTGTCAGCGTGTTTGTTTGCTTATATGCCTTTCCTGCTATTCCAGTTAAACTTTTATCACACTTTATTCACCACGGTACCTGTTCGTCCTTAAATTAAGCCTGAAAGCAAAGAAAAAAAAATTAAAGCTTACAGCACCTGGTATTCCCAGGCGGTCTCCCATCCAAGTACTAACCAGGCCCGACCCTGCTTAGCTTCCGAGATCAGACGAGATCGAGCGTTCTCAGAGTGGTATGGCCGTAATCGAGATATGTGCTTCGAAATTGGCCATTTGTTTTTGTTGTCATCATGTTTGTTTGCTCATATGCCTTTCCTGCTATTCCAGATCAACTTTTATCACACTTTATTCACCACGGTAAATGTTCATCCTTAAACTAAGCCTGAAAGCAAAGAAAAAAAAGTTAAAGCTTACAGCACCTGGTATTCCCAGGCGGTCTCCCATCCAAGTACTAACCAGGCCCGACCCTGCTTAGCTTCCGAGATCAGACGAGATCGAGCGTTCTCAGAGTGGTATTGGCGTAAACGAGATTCGCACCTCGAAATTGCCCATTTATTTTTGCTTGTCAGCGTGTTTGTTTGCTTATATGCCTTTCCTGCTATTCCAGTTCAACTTTTATCACACTTTATCCACAACGGTAAATGTTCGTCCTTAAATTAAGTATGAAAGCAAAGAAAAAAAAAATTAAAGCTTACAGCACCTGGTATTCCCAGGCGGTCTCCCATCCAAGTACTAACCAGGCCCGACCCTGCTTAGCTT
>NW_028149023.1:0-18520 GCF_946808225.1 Silurus aristotelis
AGATAGATAGATAGATAGATAGATAGATAGATAGATAGATAGATAGATAGATAGATAGATAGATAGATAGATAGATAGATAGATAAGGAGTGGGGGAGAGAGAGAGAGTAAGACAGAGGGAGAGAGAGAGAGGGGGGGGGGATTAGTGTAGAAGTGAGTGGTATTGATGTGTATAAGTGTGCTGTCAGGAAGCGTATTGTGTAAGCGTTAACGATAGTCTATCAATTAGCTTGATGAGAGGCCTGCTGTGTGTGTGTGTGTGTGTGTGTGTGTGTGTGTGTGTGGGGGTGTGTAATTTTCCCCTGAGCTGTAACTCTCACATGCTTTCAGTTTAATCACCTGTAAATTATTCATCCATAAACGAGCAGTGAATTTTTCACGATCTTATGGCACATCATTATTTCCATGGCATCGTAATCTGCATGCACACACACACACACACACGCATTTAAACACACGCACACACACACACACACACACACAGAGCACATGCACACACCACACACACACACACACACACACGAGCACACAGACACACACACACACACAGCACACACGAGAACACAGACACACACGAGCACACAGACACACACACACACACACGAGAACACAGACACACACACAAGCACAGACACACACACACACACAAAAACCAGACACACAGACACACACACACACACACACACACGGCACTTACAGTAAAATCGATCTGTGTGACAGAGTTAAAATATTCAGCAGACAGAAAATTGAGAGTGTCACGTCTGCATGTCATCTGTCACATGTCTGACTCCATCACTGTGTGTGTGTGTGTGTGTGTGTGTGTGTGTGTGTGTGTGTGTGTGTGTGTGTCTAAGTTTTTGTTCTATCCCTATGACCTGGTGTCTGATCTTGGGTGTGTGTAAAGTTACCAAGCTTCACCTGCTACGCACCTGTCGACAGGTAACCCCGTACACACACTCTTATATGTGTGTGTGTGTGTGTGTGTGTGTGTGTGTGTGTGTGTGTGTGTGTGTGTGTGTGTGTGTAAGCTGATGTCCATGTATTGATTGCTCAAGGTCTACTCAGATGATCAGGGGAAGAGTGCAATTGCTAGACAGGAGACAGGATTCTGTCGAGACAGAGAGAGGAGTCAGAACCAGGATGTAAGTGGGCGTGCTGTATGAAGGCAGGTTTGAGTTGTGGCTGTTTATGGGCGTGGCTGTATGAAGGTAGGTTTGAGTTGTGGCTGTTTATGGGCGTGGCTGTATGAAGGTAGGTTTGAGTGGTGGCTGTTTATGGCGTGGCTGTATGAAGGTAGGTTTGAGTTGTGGCTGTTTATGGGCGTGGCTGTATGAAGGTAGGTTTGAGTTGTGGCTGTTTATGGGCGTGGCTGTATGAAGGTAGGTTTGAGTTGTGGCTGTTTATGGGCGTGGCTGTATGAAGGTAGGTTTGAGTTGTGGCTGTTTATGGGCGTGGCTGTATGAAGGTAGGTTTGAGTGGTGGCTGTTTATGGGCGTGGCTGTATGAAGGCAGGTTTGAGTGGTGGCTGTTTATGGCCGTGGCTGTATAAAGGTAGGTTTGAGTTGTGGCTGTTCGTGGGCGTGGCTATAGAAGGCAGGTTTGAGCTGAAACATGATAAGTGTTTCAGGTTCTCGATCAGGTCCCTGAGGTTCTGAGTGAGTTCCTGAGAGAACCACAGCAGCTCCGGGCAGAAGCTCCATGCATAAACATGAACATTAACTTCACAAGGCCAGCTCAGCACTCACACGCCTCATCATCAGCTGCACTCAGAGGTGCACATATGCTAATGAGTTTCTGTGGCCTTCCTAAGCGCGCACACACACACACACACACACACACACACACACACGAAGCTGGGGTCAGAAGCTTAGCAGCAGAGGAGTTAATTACACTGTGATCAATAATTCAATATGCTGTCAGATCACACACTTACACACACACACACACACACACACACACACACACACACACAACTTTGAGTAAGCATTTTCCCTAGAGTAAAGTAAGCAGATTGTCTCTCTTTGAGTGTGTGTGTGTGTGTGTGTGTGTGTGTGTGTGTGTGTGCACGCATGTGTGTGTAATGGATGAACATCAAGCTGACAGGGTGGACGAGGTGATGACGCTTCAGCGTCTCCATAACGACTGCATCAGCAGTTTTCGAGGATGGGTAACCACGGCGACAGCCCTTTCACCATTAATCTCTAAAGATGTGGTACAGTGCAGAGATCATACACACTCACACACAAACACACATCACTTAAAAACACAACCATCTGTCTGACATCGCCAACTTAGACACGCCCACATCGCCAACTTAGACACGCCCACATCGCCAACTTAGACACGCCCTTCCCCCTTGACCATGACTGTCTGATTTTATTGTCTGTACAGTGCAAGATTATGTATCTCTTCATATTTAAACACACACACACACACACACACACACACACACACACACACACACACACACACACACTCAGGGGGTTTATAAGCTGAAAATCCGTCTGTATTAAAATGAAATTCTCATTTAATCCGGGATGTGGACACAGTGAGCTGAATATACCTGTCACAGAAGTGCCGACATCATCTCTTTTACTCTCTCACTGAGTGTTAATGGAGTGGCACACACACACACACACACACACACACACACACACACACACACATACACACACACACACACACACACACTTCTGGCTGGATAAATTGCATGTAGCTCATGACCCGAGAGGTGATATATACGGCTGACATGTCATGTCAAAAAGACTCGCTGGCTTTGCACCTCAGAGCTTAGGGGCCTTTTTCTTTTCTCCACCAATCCATCTGTCTGTCTCTCTGTCTCCCTCTGTCTGTCTCTCTGTCTTTCATTCTGTCTCTCTGTCTTTTCGTCTCTCTCTCTCTCTCTCTCTCTCTCTCTCTCTCTGTCTGTGAGAAAAAAGAGAAAGAAAGAAAGAGAGGGAGTAAGAGAGGGGAGAGAGAGAGAGAGAGAGAGAGAGAGGGAGTAAGAGAGGGGAGAGAGAGAGAGAGAGAGAGAGAGAGAGAGAGAGAGAGAGAGAGTAAGAGAGAGAGAGAGAGAGAGAGAGAGAGAGAGTAAGAGAGAGAGAGAGGAACAACAAACTTTAAGCTAAATAATCTGCACAGAACAACCTCATCAACATGCAAACAAATATGCAAACTAGAAACACCCCCAGCTCCTCCCCCAAATAGCATTAAAATGTTTAAATGCGATGTTACCATGGCAACACGGTCTGATAACTTTGTAATTTAAGTTGTATGGAGATACGATGCCAATGTACAATGTGTATGTGTGTGTATGTGTGTGTGTGTGTGTATTTGTGTGTTGAGTGTATATATTGTTGCATGTTGACAGGAAGTGTGGGGGCGTGTCCTGTTAAAGATCTCTTTGATCTCTTTGATTAAGGGCCCACCATAAACAGGAGTTTTGTATATTTATTTACTCAACTATTGATTTTCTGTCAGCTCCCTGATCTCAAGATCACACTCCGTAAACTGATCGATTTCCCTTTACACACACACACACACACACACACACACACACACACACACACACACACACACACACACACACTAATGTGTTAAAGTGTATATTGGAGACCTGCTGTTAATGTGCAGATATTTAAACATAATTATTGAGTCTCAGATCATTGTTAATGAGATGTTGTGTGTGTGTGTGTGTGTGTGTGTGTGTGTGTGTGTGTGTGTGTGTGTGTGTGTGTGTGTGTGTGTGTGTGTGTGTGTGTGTCAGAGGTGGCAAAAGTACACACATCCATTACTTAAGTAGAAGTACAGATACTCATGTTTTAAATACTCGGGTAAAAGTTGAAGTACTGATTATATATTTTTACTTAACTGAAAGTAAAGAAGTTTTGGCTCAGACATGTACTTCAGTAAAAAAGTTATTACTTCCACCTGTTTTAGCTGTTAACTGGACCTCACAGCATATTAATATTTGACAGACAGACAGACAGACAGACAGACAGACAGACAGACAGACAGACAGACAGACAGACAGATAGATAGATAGATAGATAGATAGATAGATAGATAGATAGATAGATAGATAGATAGATAGATAGATCTTTATTGTCATTGCATAGTGCAGGTACACAGCAATGAAATGCAGTTTGGCATCTACCAGAAGTGCAAAAAGTAGCAATCGTGCAAATAGTACAGATAAACATGTATCATATGTACAGCATGTAATATGTATGTAAGCATATGTACAGTGATTAAATATAAAGGCTGTATCAGTGCAGAGACGTGTGGACATCATTAAGAGCCTTTGCTATGTTTCCACACTGACAGTTAATGAGGTGATACCGGAGAAACTGCACCTCTTCAAGTCAAGTCAGGAAGCTTATATATATAAAATTATAGACATTTTACAGATTTGAATGATGAATTGTTTTTATCTGTACGATCAATAAAGACAGTGATTTAAGTTCGTGTCGCCATTATGAGGGAAAACCCACAAAACGCCCCCCAGAGGGTAAATTGTGTAAAACATGGCGGATTTGGTGTTTGATTTGAGACTTGGCGCAGAAATAAAACAAAAGTTTACTGATTAAAAATATTTTTATCTGGAGTTTATTTATTTATTTTATATGTAAGTAAAGAAAGGACGTCGTGAATAAGTGTATGTTTTGCTGGAGGTTTTAATTTCGCCTCTTTTATATTTAGTTCTTTATTTATGTATTTATATTTTTATAAAAATGGTAAAAACAGAAATGCGCTGAATTAATAGCGTGTTAATAACATTTAGTGCTGTTTAAAATAGTTTTCATTTTGACAGCCAAATATATATATATTAATACAAAACTAAATAAAATGTTGTTACCTAATGAATGTGTCCAGGCTGAAGATCCACATATAGAACACAAGCAGAGAAAAGATGATGATGATCATGAATGTGTCTGTTCTCAGTCATGTTCTCATCACTGACTCCCTCTGTCTCATCCACATTAACCCCAAACTTCTTACTGCCTTCTGCCTGCTGATTCTTATCTCCATAAACTAGTCTACATCTGTGGTGAGTGAGGGTCAGGACTTTATACACCAGCGGATTGAAAAAAACGCGCAGTAACAGGAAATCAGTTGTTCGGCTGAAATCAGCGCGCAGTGAAAATAAAAAATATATTTTACCAAATCAATGAATTAAAACTAAAGTAAGAGCCGGTTTTGAAAATGTAAGAAGTAAAAAGTACAGATATTTGTGTAAAAATGTAATGAGTAAAAGTAAAAAGTCTGAAAAATAAATAGTGGAGTAAAAAACTGATACCAGAAAAATCTACTGAAGTACAATAACGAAGTGTTTGTACTCCGTTACTTCCTCCTCTGGTGTGTGTGTGTGTGTGTGTGTGTGTGTGTGTGTGTGTGTGTGTGTGTGTGGCTAACTCACTGCTCTAATTTTCAGACGTTCAGCTTTCGAGGAGAAAGTCAACATTAACCTATTTTTCCTACCAAAATTTTCTCTCTCTCTCCTTTTCATCCCTTTTTCCCATTCCTTCTAAACACTTCCCCTCTGATGTGGTTCATCCTCAGTACACACTCCTCTCCTCCCTCTGTCTTCCTTTCCTTTTTTAACTCACTTTCCTGCTGCATCATTTCTATCATTTTTTTTCTTTCAGGCGTTGAGATGTTTTTCCTCAGTCCTCCTGTATAAAACTGGTTTGGGGGTGGAGCTTCACATCCGTCCCGTCATGATGTCACAGAGTAAGGGAGAGACTTCAACATTCGAACCCACATCCCTGTACTACTGACAGGGACCTCTAACAGGAAACTCATACCTGCTGAACCGAGTGCTATGCTAATGAGCTAGCTAATGAACCAAAAGTTTATGTTGAACACATTGGGATTGCCATGGTAACTGTATATAAACTATTCTCTGTAACTGCATTACACAAAAATGCAGATCTAAATGTTTTTTTGTGTGTGTTTAAATAAATTTGTGTTCTTACAGGAACATGTAAATTAGTGGGTGGAGTCAATGCAAATTGACTAACTGGTCAGAAAAGTCCACACCTCCTTCACTCAGTAGAAGTGCAGATACTGAGGTTTTAAAAGATTCTGGTAAAAGCTGAAGTGAAGTAAAGAAGTTTGAGCTCCGACATGTTCTTCAGTAAAAACTAGTGATTATTACGACCTGTTTTATGTCACGCTGGAACTGAACCTCACACCATATTAATATTACTGCTGTCAATCAATTCTAATATTTAATCACAACTTATTCACACGTTTGTATCTGTTCTTAATCAACCTTAAATTAATACTTTTCACGTGTTTATTACTTTAATCAACACGGACAAATATTAATGATTTATGCAAATGTATGTTAATTATTTGTGAAATGAAACTCAACATAGAGCATAAGGACAGAATATTCTTGTGAATGTTTTAAAGTAATTATGGTGTGGTCTTCATAAACTAGTCTACGTCTGTGGTGTGAGGGAGGAAATGATGCACTAGTGGGTTAAAAAAGCTGTGCAATGACAAGAAACAGGTCGATGGGCTGAAAACGGTGCAGTGAGAAGAAAAATATTGACACCAAACAGATTAAAACTAAAGTAACGAGTCTGATTTGAAAATGTAAGAAGTAGAAAGTACAGATATTTGTGTAAAAAGTTAAATAAGTAAAAGTAAAATGTTTGTGAAAAATTTGTGAAGTAAAAAATACCAGAAAAAAAAAACTTTATTACTTCCCTCCTCTGATGAACAGACACTGGGCCTGATTTCTGTATTATTGGTGTTCTGTATTGTGTATTGGTGTTCTGTATTGTGTATTGGTGTTCTGTATTATTGGTGTTCTGTATTATTGGTGTTCTGTATTGTGTATTGGTGTTCTGTATTATTGGTGTTCTGTATTGTGTATTGGTGTTCTGTATTATTGGTGTTCTGTATTGTGTATTGGTGTTCTGTATTATTAGTGTTCTGTATTGTGTATTGGTGTTCTGTATTGTGTATTGGTGTTCTGTATTGTGTATTGGTGTTCTGTATTATTGGTGTTCTGTATTGTGTATTGGTGTTCTGTATTGTGTATTGGTGTTCTGTATTATTGGTGTTCTGTATTGTGTATTGGTGTTCTGTATTGTGTATTGGTGTTCTGTATTATTGGTGTTCTGTATTATTGGTGTTTTGTATTGTGTATTGGTGTTCTGTATTGTGTATTGGTGTTCTGTATTATTGGTGTTCTGTATTGTGTATTGGTGTTCTGTATTATTGGTGTTCTGTATTGTGTATTGGTGTTCTGTATTATTGGTGTTCTGTATTGTGTATTGGTGTTCTGTATTATTGGTGTTCTGTATTGTGTATTGGTGTTCTGTATTGTGTATTGGTGTTCTGTATTATTGGTGTTCTGTATTGTGTATTGGTGTTCTGTATTATTGGTGTTCTGTATTGTGTATTGGTGTTCTGTATTGTGTATTGGTGTTCTGTATTATTGGTGTTCTGTATTATTGGTGTTCTGTATTGGTGTTCTGTATTGTGTATTGGTGTTCTGTATTGTGTTTAGTGTATAGGGTATTGTGTGTTGATATAGTGTATATATAGTGTATATGGTGTATAGGGTATTGTGTGTTGGATATAGTGTATATAGTGTATAGGGAATTGTGTGTTGGATATAGTGTATATAGTGTATAGGGAATTGTGTGTTGGATATAGTGTATATATAGTGTATATAGTGTATAGGGAATTGTGTGTTGGATATAGTGTATATATAGTGTATATGGTGTATAGGGTATTGTGTGTTGGATATAGTGTATATATAGTGTATATGGTGTATAGGGTATTGTGTGTTGGATATAGTGTATATATAGTGTATATGGTGTATAGGGTATTGTGTGTTGGATATAGTGTATATATAGTGTATATGGTGTATAGGGTATTGTGTGTTGGATATAGTGTATATATAGTGTATATGGTGTATAGGGTATTGTGTGTTGGATATAGTGTATATATAGTGTATATGGTGTATAGGGTATTGTGTGTTGGATATAGTGTATATGGTGTATAGGGTATTGTGTGTTGGATATAGTGTATATGGTGTATAGGGTATTGTGTGTTGGATATAGTGTATATAGTGTATAGGGAATTGTGTGTTGGATATAGTGTATATATAGTGTATATAGTGTATAGGGAATTGTGTGTTGGATATAGTGTATATATAGTGTATATAGTGTATAGGGAATTGTGTGTTGGATATAGTGTATATATAGTGTATATGGTGTATAGGGTATTGTGTGTTGGATATAGTGTATATGGTGTATAGGGTATTGTGTGTTGGATATAGTGTATATGGTGTATAGGGTATTGTGTGTTGGATATAGTGTATATGGTGTATAGGGTATTGTGTGTTGGATATAGTGTATATAGTGTATAGGGAATTGTGTGTTGGATATAGTGTATATATAGTGTATATGGTGTATAGGGTATTGTGTGTTGGATATAGTGTATATGGTGTATAGGGTATTGTGTGTTGGATATAGTGTATATGGTGTATAGGGTATTGTGTGTTAGATATAGTGTATATGGTGTATAGGGTATTGTGTGTTGGATATAGTGTATATAGTGTATAGGGAATTGTGTGTTGGATATAGTGTATATATAGTGTATATAGTGTATAGGAAATTGTGTGTTGGATATAGTGTATATATAGTGTATAGGGAATTGTGTATGGTGTATTGAGTATGAAGCCCCGGTATCGCCAGGCTGCCACTCTTGGGCCCTTGAGCAAGGCCCCTAACCCTCTATGCTCCGGGGGTCCCTTACGAGGGAAATATCAAGGTCCGTGACGTCAGAGTGACGTGGGGCCGCCTTCCCATTGGCTCACCACCTGCAGGAGGGACCGTAAGGGACGGTGCTGTGAGGATTGTGCAGCAGTCGAAGGCGGGGGCCCGCTTAGACTGCTGCCCCCGCGACCCGAATTACGGATAAGCGGGAGAAAATGAATAAATGAATGAATGAATGAATGAATGAATGTATTGAGTATGTTGAATGATGTATAGTATATAGTGTGTAGTGTTTGGTGTATTGAGTATGGCATACAGGGTATTTGGTATTCTATATTGTGGATAGTATAAGGGGTATAGTGTATGGTGAATTGGTTGTTGTGGATAGTATAAGGGGTATAGTGTATGGTGAATTGGTTGTTGTGGATAGTATAAGGGGTATAGTGTATGGTGAATTGGTTGTTGTGGATAGTATAAGGGGTATAGTGTATGGTGAATTGGTTGTTGTGGATAGTATAAGGGGTATAGTGTATGGTGAATTGGTTGTTGTGGATAGTATAAGGTGTATGATGTATGGTGCAGAGTGTATTGGGGATGGTGTATGGTCTGTTTGGTATTGTGTATGGTAAACAGTGTATAGAGTATAGTTTATTGATTATTGTGCATGTTGAATGGCGTATGATGTATTGAATGTTGGCTATTGTATAATGTATAGTTTATTGGGTATTGTTTATGTTGTATTTGGTAGGATCTATGGTGTATATGCTGTATAGTGTATTGGGTATGATGTACGGTGTAAATGGTGTACTGGGTAATGGTATGGCGCATAGTGTATGACAAGCTATGTAATGATATTTGATCCACTGTACATACAGTATTCACTGATAACAGATGCTAAAGTAAATGTATGGCAGAAAGCAGAGCTGTACTGTTGCTGTAGTTACTCTTTATTGTACTGTAATCTAATACTTCACTCTAATAGAATATACAGTAATGTAATATTTTTACGTAGCTGTAATAATACTATACGTTTCGTTGTGTGTTGAGTTTAATTAAGTGAACACATGAGCTGATATGGAGACAAAAACATTCTTGACATTCCACTGCTCCAGCACTGAGGCTAACCCCTGACCTCTGTCCCCACGACTTCCAACCACAACACTCATTCTGCTCAGTAGGACCCCAAGGACACCACTTAAACATCCAGATAATTATATTCATCTTACCACGCAGCACACAGTAACTACAGTAAAAAAAGTTCCCAACATTTAAAATGTCAAAGCTAACACACACCATTCATTCACTGAATGAAATACAGATATGGCAAAACAAAGCTCAATAGAAAAATCATAATCTGAAAATCACAGAAGCTTCACCAAGAACTTCAAGAGCTCTATTTATATATCTATATCTTTATATTTCAAAGCTGAGCGTTGTTAATGAATTACCAAATAAACAGTGAAACAATACACCCAAAAAAATATAATAAATGCCTTTAATAAGGAATTAATAAAGAGATGATAATTAACACACACCCAGGAAATGTTTTCTGCCTTATACAGTGAAATATAAACATAAACAGGGCAAAACCAGGAAGTGTAGTGTAACGTAGTTTAAAATATTGTAGTGTTTTATTCTATTCTATTCTCATAGTTTAATGTAGTACAAGGTAATATAGTAAAATGTAGTTTAGTATAGTAGAATGCAGTGCATTGTTATGTAGTTTGTTTATATTTCTATAATAAAATATAATATAGTGTAGTGTAGTAAAGTTGTAGTTTAGTATAAACAAGAGTATGGTACAGTACACTAATATAGTATAGTTGAATGCAGTATAGTATGATGAGATATTTGATATTATAGTGTATTGTTTTGTATTACAGCGTGGTGCAGTATAGTGTCATGTAGTATAGTGTATTACATATACAGTAGAATGTATTGTAGTATAGTGTAGTACAGTATAGTGTATTGTAGTATAGTGTAGTATAGTATAGTGTAATTTAGTATAGTATAGTGTATTGTAGTATAGTGTAGTATAGTATAGTGTAATTTAGTATAGTATAGTGTATTGTAGTATAGTGTAGTATAGTATAGTGTAATTTAGTATAGTATAGTGTATTGTAGTATAGTGTAGTATAGTATAGTGTAATGTAGTATAGTATAGTGTATTGTAGTATAGTGTAGTACAGTAGAATGTATTTTAGTATAGTGTAGTATAGGATAGTGTAATGTAGTATAGTGTAGTATAGTATAGTGTAATGTAGTATAGTGTATTGTAGTATAGTGTAGTATAGTATAGTGTATTGTAGTATAGTGTAGTATAGTATAGTGTAATGTAGTATAGTATAGTGTATTGTAGTATAGTGTAGTACAGTAGAGTGTAATGTAGTATAGTGTAATGTAGTATAGTGTAGTATAGTATAGTGTAATGTAGTATAGTATAGTGTATTGTAGTATAGTGTAGTACAGTAGAATGTATTTTAGTATAGTGTAGTATAGTATAGTGTAATGTAGTATAGTGTAGTATAGTATAGTGTAATGTAGTATAGTGTATTGTAGTATAGTGTAGTATAGTATAGTGTATTGTAGTATAGTGTAGTATAGTATAGTGTAATGTAGTATAGTATAGTGTATTGTAGTATAGTGTAGTACAGTAGAGTGTAATGTAGTATAGTGTAATGTAGTATAGTGTAGTATAGTATAGTGTAATGTAGTATAGTATAGTGTAATGTAGTATAGTGTAGTACAGTATAGTGTATTGTAGTATAGTGTAATGTAGTATAGTGTATTGTAGTATAGTGTAGTATAGTATAGTGTAATGTAGTATAGTATAGTGTATTGTAGTATAGTGTAGTACAGTAGAGTGTAATGTAGTATAGTGTAGTATAGTATAGTGTAATGTAGTATAGTGTAGTATAGTATAGTGTAATGTAGTATAGTGTAGTAGAGTATAATGTAATGTAGTATAGTATAGTGTAATGTAGTATAGTGTAGTACAGTATAGTGTATTGTAGTATAGTGTAATGTAGTATACTGTAGTGTAATGTAGTATAGTGTAGTACAGTAGAATGTATTGTAGTATAGTGTAGTACAGTATAGTGTATTGTAGTATAGTGTAGTATAGTATAGTGTAATGTAGTATAGTGTAGTACAGTAGAATGTATTGTAGTATAGTGTAGTACAGTATAGTGTATTGTAGTATAGTGTAGTATAGTATAGTGTAATGTAGTATAGTGTAGTACAGTAGAATGTATTGTAGTATAGTGTAGTACAGTATAGTGTATTGTAGTATAGTGTAATGTAGTATAGTGTAGTGTAATGTAGTATAGTGTAGTACAGTAGAATGTATTGTAGTATAGTGTAGTACAGTATAGTGTATTGTAGTATAGTGTAATGTAGTATAGTGTAGTGTAATGTAGTATAGTGTAGTACAGTAGAATGTATTGTAGTATAGTGTAGTACAGTATAGTGTATTGTAGTATAGTGTAGTATAGTATAGTGTAATGTAGTATAGTGTAGTACAGTAGAATGTATTGTAGTATAGTGTAGTACAGTATAGTGTATTGTAGTATAGTGTAATGTAGTATAGTGTAGTGTAATGTAGTATAGTGTAGTACAGTAGAATGTATTGAAGTATAGTGTAGTACAGTATAGTGTATTGTAGTATAGTGTAATGTAGTATAGTGTAGTGTAATGTAGTATAGTGTAGTACAGTAGAATGTATTGTAGTATAGTGTAGTACAGTATAGTGTATTGTAGTATAGTGTAGTATAGTATAGTGTAATGTAGTATAGTGTAGTACAGTAGAATGTATTGTAGTATAGTGTAGTACAGTATAGTGTATTGTAGTATAGTGTAATGTAGTATAGTGTAGTGTAATGTAGTACAGTGTAGTACAGTAGAATGTATTGTAGTATAGTGTAGTACAGTATAGTGTATTGTAGTATAGTGTAGTATAGTATAGTGTAATGTAGTATAGTGTAGTACAGTAGAATGTATTGTAGTATAGTGTAGTACAGTATAGTGTATTGTAGTATAGTGTAATGTAGTATAGTGTTGTGTAATGTAGTATAGTGTAGTACAGTAGAATGTATTGAAGTATAGTGTAGTACAGTATAGTGTATTGTAGTATAGTGTAATGTAGTATAGTGTAGTGTAATGTAGTATAGTGTAGTACAGTAGAATGTATTGTAGTATAGTGTAGTACAGTATAGTGTATTGTAGTATAGTGTAGTATAGTATAGTGTAATGTAGTATAGTGTAGTACAGTAGAATGTATTGTAGTATAGTGTAGTACAGTATAGTGTATTGTAGTATAGTGTAATGTAGTATAGTGTAGTGTAATGTAGTATAGTGTAGTACAGTAGAATGTATTGTAGTATAGTGTAGTACAGTATAGTGTATTGTAGTATAGTGTAGTATAGTATAGTGTAATGTAGTATAGTATAGTGTAATGTAGTATAGTATAGTGTAATGTAGTATAGTGTAGTACAGTAGAATGTATTGTAGTATAGTGTAGTACAGTATAGTGTATTGTAGTATAGTGTAGTATAGTATAGTGTAATGTAGTAAAGTGTAGTATAGTATAGTGTAATGTAGTATAGTGTAGTATAGTATAATGTAATGTAGTATAGTATAGTGTATTGTAGTATAGTGTAGTATAGTATAGTGTATTGTAGTATAGTGTAGTATAGTATAGTGTAATGTAGTATAGTGTAGTATAGTATAGTGTAATGTAGTATAGTATAGTGTATTGTAGTATAGTGTAGTATAGTATAGTGTAATGTAGTATAGTATAGTGTATTGTAGTATAGTGTAGTACAGTAGAATGTATTGTAGTATAGTGTAGTATAGTATAGTGTATTGTAGTATAGTGTAGTATAGTATAGTGTAATGTAGTATAGTATAGTGTATTGTAGTATAGTGTAGTACAGTAGAATGTATTGTAGTATAGTGTAGTATAGTATAGTGTATTGTAGTATAGTATAGTGTATTGTAGTATAGTGTAGTATAGTATAGTGTAATGTAGTATAGTGTAGTACAGTAGAATGTATTGTAGTATAGTGTAGTACAGTATAGTGTATTGTAGTATAGTGTAGTATAGTATAGTGTAATGTAGTATAGTATAGTGTAATGTAGTATAGTGTAGTACAGTAGAATGTATTGTAGTATAGTGTAGTACAGTATAGTGTATTGTAGTATAGTGTAGTATAGTGTAATGTAGTATAGTGTAGTACAGTAGAATGTATTGTAGTATAGTGTAGTACAGTATAGTGTATTGTAGTATAGTGTAGTATAGTATAGTGTAATGTAGTATAGTGTAGCACAGTAGAATGTATTGTAGTATAGTGTAGTACAGTATAGTGTATTGTAGTATAGTGTAGTACAGTAGAATGTATTGTAGTATAGTGTAGTATAGTATAGTGTAGTATAGTATAGTGTAATGTAGTATAGTGTAGTACAGTATAGTGTAATGTAGTATAGTGTAGTGTAGTACAGTATAGTGTAGTACAGTAGAATGTATTGTAGTATAGTGTAGTACAGTATAGTGTAGTACAGTGGAATGTATTGTAGTATAGTGTAGTACAGTATAGTGTAGTACAGTAGAATGTATTGTAGTATAGTGTAGTACAGTATAGTGTAATGTAGTATAGTGTAGTGTAGTACAGTATAGTGTAGTACAGTAAAATGTATTGTAGTATAGTGTAGTACAGTATAGTGTAGTACAGTAGAATGTATTGTAGTACAGTGTAGTACAGTATAGTGTAATGTAGTATAGTGTAGTACAGTAGAATGTATTGTAGTATAGTGTAGTATAGTATAGTGTAATGTAGTATAGTGTAGTACAGTAGAATGTATTGTAGTATAGTGTAGTATAGTATAGTGTAGTGTAGTATAGTGTAGTACAGTATAGTGTATTGTAGTATAGTGTAGTACAGTATAATGTATTGTAGTATAGTGTAGTACAGTATAGTGTAATGTAGTATAGTGTAGTACAGTATAGTGTAATGTAGTATAGTATAGTGTATTGTAGTATAGTGTAGTACAGTAAAATGTATTGTAGTATAGTGTAGTACAGTATAGTGTAATGTAGTATAGTGTAGTACAGTATAGTGTAATTTAGTCTAGTATAGTGTATTGTAGTATAGTGTAGTACAGTAGAATGTATTGTAGTATAGTGTAGTACAGTATAGTGTAATGTAGTATAGTGTAGTACAGTATAGTGTAATGTAGTATAGTGTAGTACAGTATAGTGTAATTTAGTCTAGTATAGGGTATTGTAGTATAGTGTAGTACAGTATAGTCAAGTCAAGTCAAGTTTATTTGTATAGCGCTTTTCACAACAGACATTGTCTCAAAGCAGCTTTACAGAAAACATATACAGTATAACAGAAAACAGTATAATGTATTGTAGTATAGTGTAGTTCAGTATAGTGTAATGTAGTATAGTGTAGTGTAGTACAGTATAGTGTAGTACAGTAGAATGTATTGTAGTATAGTGTAGTACAGTATAGTGTAGTACAGTGGAATGTATTGTAGTATAGTGTAGTACAGTATAGTGTAGTACAGTAGAATGTATTGTAGTATAGTGTAGTACAGTATAGTGTAATGTAGTATAGTGTAGTGTAGTACAGTATAGTGTAGTACAGTAAAATGTATTGTAGTATAGTGTAGTACAGTATAGTGTAGTACAGTAGAATGTATTGTAGTACAGTGTAGTACAGTATAGTGTAATGTAGTATAGTGTAGTACAGTAGAATGTATTGTAGTACAGTGTAGTACAGTATAATGTAATGTAGTATAGTGTAGTACAGTATAGTGTAGTACAGTAGAATGTATTGTAGTATAGTGTAGTACAGTATAGTGTAATGTAGTATAGTGTAGTATAGTATAGTGTAATGTAGTGTAGTGTAGTACAGTAGAATGTATTGTAGTATAGTGTAGTATAGTATAGTGTAGTACAGTATAGTGTATTGTAGTATAGTGTAGTACAGTATAATGTATTGTAGTATAGTGTAGTACAGTATAGTGTATTGTAGTATAGTGTAGTACAGTATAATGTATTGTAGTATAGTGTAGTATAGTATAGTGTAGTATAGTGTAGTACAGTATAGTGTATTGTAGTATAGTGTAGTACAGAATAATGTATTGTAGTATAGTGTAGTATAGTATAGTGTAGTATAGTGTAGTACAGTATAGTGTATTGTAGTATAGTGTAGTACAGTATAATGTATTGTAGTATAGTGTAGTATAGTATAGTGTAGTATAGTGTAGTACAGTATAGTGTATTGTAGTATAGTGTAGTACAGTATAGTGTATTGTAGTATAGTGTAGTATAGTATAGTGTAGTATAGTGTAGTACAGTATAGTGTATTGTAGTATAGTGTAGTACAGTATAGTGTATTGTAGTATAGTGTAGTATAGTATAGTGTATTGTAGTATAGTGTAGTATAATATACTGTAGTATAGTGTAGTACAGTATAGTGTATTGTAGTATAGTGTAGTACAGTATAATGTATTGTAGTATAGTGTAGTATAGTATAGTGTAGTATAGTGTAGTACAGTATAGTGTATTGTAGTATAGTGTAGTACAGTATAGTGTATTGTAGTATAGTGTAGTATAGTGTAGTACAGTATAGTGTATTGTAGTATAGTGTAGTACAGTATAATGTATTGTAGTATAGTGTAGTATAGTATAGTGTAGTATAGTGTAGTACAGTATAGTGTATTGTAGTATAGTGTAGTACAGTATAGTGTATTGTAGTATAGTGTAGTATAGTATAGTGTAGTATAGTGTAGTACAGTATAGTGTATTGTAGTATAGTGTAGTACAGTATAGTGTATTGTAGTATAGTGTAGTATAGTATAGTGTAGTATAGTGTAGTACAGTATAGTGTATTGTAGTATAGTGTAGTACAGTATAATGTATTGTAGTATAGTGTAGTATAGTATAGTGTAGTATAGTGTAGTACAGTATAGTGTATTGTAGTATAGTGTAGTACAGTATAGTGTATTGTAGTATAGTGTAGTACAGTATAGTGTATTGTAGTATAGTGTAGTACAGTATAATGTATTGTAGTATAGTGTAGTACAGTATAATGTATTGTAGTATAGTGTAGTACAGTATAGTGTATTGTAGTATAGTGTAGTACAGTATAGTGTATTGTAGTATAGTGTAGTACAGTATAGTGTATTGTAGTATAGTGTAGTACAGTATAGTGTATTGTAGTATAGTGTAGTACAGTATAGTGTATTGTAGTATAGTGTAGTACAGTATAATGTATTGTAGTATAGTGTAGTACAGTATAATGTATTGTAGTATAGTGTAGTACAGTATAGTGTATTGTAGTATAGTGTAGTACAGTATAATGTATTGTAGTATAGTGTAGTACAGTATAGTGTATTGTAGTATAGTGTAGTACAGTATAATGTATTGTAGTATAGTGTAGTATAGTATAATGCAGTATAGTGTAATGTAGATTAGCGTATTATTCTGTAATCTATTGTGGTGTCTTATATTGTAGAATAGTAGAATGTAGGACATTGTGTAATTTGGTGTTGTATTTTGTAATGATGTTTACTGTGTAATATGATGCAGTGTGTAATAGTGCAAAGCAGTACAGTGTAGCAAGGTTTAACGTAGTTTATTTCGCTGCAGTATAGTGTAAGAATGTGTCAGAGCATAATAATGCAGGAAATATATAAGTACAGTGAAGTAGTTTATAGTATAGAATATTTAAGAGAAGTGTAGTATAGTATAGTGTGTGTTATGTAGTAAAGGAATGTGTATGAGTACAGTAGAGTATTGTGTAATATAGTGTAGAGAAGTGAATTATAGTGCATTATTGTATAGTATGTATGCTGTATTATAGTATTATATAGTGTTATTATATAATGTTTTCTTTACTCAAAAATAAAACGTGTATCACAGTATAAATGCGTGTCTGCGTAAGTTCGCAGTCCTACTACATACTAGCCATTGGTTTGTCCCATGAGGAACATTCTGTACATCTTCTCAGCTCTGCTATTATAAAGAGGTGTAAATGATTGTAGATCACACGTGTCCCTGCAGGAGAGAACAATCCCATAATACCCTTCACCTGATGAGTGCAAACAAAAGTCTAAAAAAAAAGGTTATGGCTTGGTGTAATTTGTGTTAGTCTTAACGCTAAGCTGCGGTGTGTGAAGCCCTCACGTCCATGCTCTTCCTGTGGTTCCTGAGTTCAGGCCATGTAGAGTTCCCTGACTCACTCACCTGCTTCCTGTGTGTCTTTCCCCTAACCAAGCCCATAAACCCAAACTAGGTTACTCCACAGGAAGTTACCCAAATGTAGTCACATAACACTCCATGAATATTCATCTCCACCCAGCCTGCAGCTGCTCAACCAAACCCACAAACGGTGAACAAACTGAAACTCATCAGGACACAGAGTCATCGTCAAACTAATGCTGCATACGAGAAGCAAAATCTCCCGGAGGAAACGAGAGTGGAGAAGACAGGAATCAGCAGATCCATCAACACCATCCGTCAGCACAACAGCTGCTTTAAAACAAATAATTACACGAAACCACAACAGGAGATTTTCCTGCAGGACACACTGAGAACCAAAGAGTGAACAAAAGCACGACAGATTCAGCACGTCGGGTGTTGAGGTGTAAATACAGTGGCGTTAATATAAAGTTAGAAAAAAACGCTTTCTATGGAAACGAGCACTGGCTCCTCACCTGTTTGCTGTATTTGGTGTTATGGCAGCTGTACTCGGAGCAGTGGTCTG
>NW_028149022.1:0-1000 GCF_946808225.1 Silurus aristotelis
AGAGAGAGAGAGAGAGAGAGAGAGAGAGAGAGAGAGAGAGAGAGAGAGAGAGAGACAGAGACAGAGAGACAGAGAGAGAGAGAGAGAGAGAGAGAGACAGAGAGAGAGAGAGAGACAGAGAGAGAGAGAGAGAGACAGAGAGAGAGAGAGACAGAGAGAGAGAGAGACAGAGAGAGAGAGAGACAGAGAGAGAGAGACACAGAGATTAGATTAGGTACATGTACAGAGCCAATAAGATGCACTGTTATTTATAATAAATAACAGTAGATAAATAGTGTATGAGGATGATTAATGTACAGAAGCTGCAGTAGGTAATATCTGGTGTTTACAGTGGAACCTCGGAGCTCGCGAGGGTTAGGGACCAAGACCGGTCGTGAGTTCCGAATATTCGTGACCTTTTGATACGCCCCTTCCAACCCAGTAAAAACCCAAAGAACACTATACGAAATCGATTTAAATGAGTAAATAACACTATTTCACTCCATAACACTTAATTATTAGACTATTTTAATGAGATAAACCTTGATTAGAAATGTTAAAACTAGCGTTTTGAGCAGCTCGCGGTTGCTCACGAGCCGATCTGAATGAGAGTCACCGGTCGGAATGAAAGTCGCGAGCATGCGAGGTTCCACTGTATTAGTAATATTCATCATACTGTACAAAGATTATACATAGATAACAGGATCATATGCTCAATGACATGATATAGTTATGTACAAGTGTGTGTGTGTGTGTGTGTGATTCAGTATAAATATGGGTGGAATGTACAGTAGTGCAAATGTTATGGATGATGCGAAAAGAAATTTGTAGTGAATAAGGAGTGCATAATACACAGTGACAATGCAGTGAGAGAGAGATGAGAGAGAAATGCAGGAGGAGCAGGATGTTCTTAACATGTTCTTAGATTCCTCCTTTTCTTTCTTTCTCTCTCTCTCTCTCTCTCTCTGTCTCTGTCTCTGTCCTTGACCTGTACGCTGGTGTGTAGTAGAGAGTACACGAG
>NW_028149021.1:0-12500 GCF_946808225.1 Silurus aristotelis
TGTGCAGGTCAATAGTGAAGCAGGGAGGCTAATTTCTGGAAGACCTTTTCGGATCGTTAGCCAAGCGGACGAGTGGAGAGACAGAAGCCCTGTGTCATCACTCGTTCTCTCTCTCTTGGTCTGTCGTCTGTTTGGAGATGAATCCCTCTGTAATGAGTTCAGAGCGCGGGTCAATACGGCCAGTCGAAAGCGATAACCTGCAACACAAACACTCTGAACGCCGCTCGCGCTCACAATCGATGATCTTTATCCTGCCTGGAGTGCGCACTACTTAGCAACCGCGTGTCCCATTGACCCGCCGCGTCTCCTCACATTTTACAGCAGCACAACTTTCTCTTTTTAAACACGGCCCTGAGTGACGAGCTTCTGACAGCCACGGTGAGCTAGCCACACACAACTAGCTTCAAACACCACCGTGCTTCAGCTACACACGCTAAGGAAATGAAGCTCTGTTTCCATGGCAACCGTAATACTTCTCCCTTATCCACGCACTTTTATGGAGTATTGATTTATATTCCTACATGCTAGCTGTGGCAGAATGTGCTGCCTGATTAGCTAATACACTAGCGACGATGCTAGCTTGCTGAAGACTGATCATCATCATCTTTACTCTGCTTGTGTTCTACATGGTGGATCTTCAGCCTGGATACATTCATCAGAGAACAACATTTACAATTCTTTTATATTAATATATTAATATGACGTGAGGTTCAGTTTCCAGTGTGACACTAAAACAGGTAGAATAATAATCACTAGTTTTTACTGAAGAACATGTCGGAGCTCAAACTTCTTTACTTAAAAGTGCAGTCAGAACTTCAGCTTTCACCAGAATCTTTAAAAACCTCAGCATCTGCACTTCTACTGAGTGAAGGATGTGTGGACTTTTGCCACCTCTGCTACACACACACACACACACACACACACACACACACACCTATAAACACATACACACATCACACACACCTATAAACACACACACACACACACACACACACACACACACACACACACACACACACACACACACACACCTATAAACACACATAAACACACCAACACACACACACACACACACACACACACACACACACACACACACACACACACACACACCTATAAACACACATACACACACCTACAAACACACACACACACACTCACACACACACATACACACACCAATAAACACACACACATCTATAAACACACACACACTCACAAACACAATCACATACTTTGTTCCACACACGTACTGTATATGCGTACACTGGGATAAATAAATAAAATAAACAATCATTCAGTCACTATATATACATGAATTAATAAAAGAAAGAAAGAAAGAAAAATAGAAAGAAAGAAAGAAAGAAAGAAAGACCCCACACACGTGTGATGCAGATATAAGGTCCGACCTTTATTCCGTACATTTTTAAACCATGAAAGTTCAAATTTTTTTTCACGCCTAAAACTCTACTTGTTCTGTATACAAGATTCTAAGAAAAGAACAACTGCACAACACCACAAGGTCGACAGAGACAGTCCCTCAGGCCAGCGTTCACTCCGTCACTCGCTCAGTGTTCACGTGTTCACGTGTAAAGCTCAGTGGAGTTCCAGTGAGGAGGTTGGAGGTTTGTTTGGTTCGGCTCTCGGTAGGAGAATACGCGTGATCCTTCTGGACACCGTCTATTAATACTCTGCTTCGGAAAATCGTCCAATCAGAGACTTCTGCTTCCTCTTTGCATAGATGGCAGCTCGCCCCTACCCCCCCATCCCCGTGACCACGCCCCCTCCGCCCTCTGATTGGACAGATGTGTTTACATGGATTTTGACTGCACCCTTTTTTTAAGAAACATTTAAAAAGTCAAATAAATTTACAATGCCAACTTTAGTTCGAAGGTCAACAGGATCTGTACAATAACTTACAGAAATCCAACAGGAATCATTCAGTAAACGTCTGCAAAGCAAAAACAGGCAACAAACAGAGAGAACTGCTTCGGGAACATCGTCCACACTCGGCGTTTCCCTCACAGCTGAGAGTGTTCTCCTGCAGGAATCCGAACGGGCACGGGGACGGGGACGGGGACGGGGACGCCGCGGGATCCGGTGCTAATTTGTAAAAAATAACATGATCTGTACACGAAAAAAAAAACACAAATAGGAAAAGAAGTACAAACTCGTTCACTTCATCACGTGGGAAAAAATAAAAAGGCCATTAGATGAATATATTAACGTTAATATCAAATTCCTGGTGACTTGTCCCCGTGTTCGTCCTCACCCTCGTCCATGTCCGTATAAAATACAAGCAGAATCATGTGCTTTATAATCCGAGGTACAAATTCTTTCTTTTGTACAAATGATACATAATAAGTGCACATCAAACAAATTCTTTCCACCATGTTATCGTGCCTCCACCTCTTTAGGATTACGCGACGGGGAAAATTCCCTCGTGTCTTGCGTAGTCCGTCTCGGAGAATTGGGTCGGACCGAGGGCACGAGAGGAGGAGGGGCGCTGAGGGCTGCGGTCGGGGGAGGGCGGTATGGCATTGCCCCTAGATGAGGCAAAAAGGGGGGCATGTGAGGCAAGTGCCCCTCCATCGGAGACTGATGCAGCTGGTGAAGTCGGGCGCGTTCCAATTCGTCACGCAGGTGCAGTCGCTCTCGTTCTTCCGCCTGCTGCCTGATCCGCTCCTGTTCCCTGCGCACTTCCATCAAGTGATCTTGGTGCGAGTACTCGTGCGGTTCCCGCTCCCGGTAGTTCCGATCCGCCTCGTAGATCCCTGGGAATCGGTTCCCTGTCTCGGCTCGGATCTGGAAATCCATTCTCCGCTGGAGGTCAAAATTCCGATACGCCTCCCGAAGCGGGTCCCACGAGAAGGCAGGGTGAGGGAAACGATCCCGATTCGCTGTTGCCGCAAAATGGCCGACGCCCACAAACGGAGCCAGTCGAGCGCGGTCGAGGATGTTCAGCCCGCCCATCTGGTGCATAAATGGCAGAGAGTGCGGGATTGTTGGAGGCGGAGCCTGGTGATGAGGAGGAAGAGGCGGAGCCTGGCTTGGATTTGGGTTTTGAGGTGGAGGAGGCTCAGATACCAGCACCAGCTCTTCCTGTTCCTGGTCCTGTTCCTTTCGCTCCTCTTTGATCTTGGTGGTGTCATTTTTGAGCTTGTGGATCGGCGCTCCCGGCGAGCACAGCTTCCTGTCGGAGAGCACGATTCCCAGCGGCTCAGATTTGTTCTTGGAGAACGGAGACGGTGAGCGGAGGAGGGGCTTGCACGAGTCGACGGACGAGGTTGAGGCGCTACGTTCGCTGCACTCTTTAGTCGGAGAACGACTGCGGTCCTTTGCTCGCACCTCGGATAGCACCACCGCCTCCCTCTCGTGGTCGCCGCGGGGACGGTCACCATGGTTTCGACCCATGTCATTTCCTCCACCACTGCTGCAGCGGATCAAGTTGCTGATCTGGTAGCCGACAGGAGCCGATGCAGGAGAGGAACGATTCGAGTGGCGACTGTCCCTGAAAAACAACAACAAAAAACAAACAATTACAAAAACAGGTTCTGATTGGCTGAGAGGACTTGGGTTGCTGAGGAGTTGACATCAATAACAGAATGAACAGTGTGTTAGTCGTGAACTGATACAAATATGACGAACACTGACCGGTCTTTGTCTTCCTTCCCGATAGACGAGTCTCGTTTCTCCCTCTCTCTCTCTTTCTCCCTCTCTTTCTCTCGTTCGTGGCTGTTAGCTGAGCTGCTTCTCTCTCCGTCACTAACTTTGGGCCACTGAGGAAATGAGGGTGGAGTTCTGTGCAGTCGGTTCCACGAGTCCTGGCTCGGGCTGCTAAACCCGGGCAGCGCCGGGCTGTCTTTGGGTCCGAACACACTGTTGGAGCCTGAGAGAGAGACAGAAAGACACCACTTCATAAGAACAGCTGGAATAAATCCTGATCCAGATGCTGTAAAGATTTGTTTTTAGTTCACTGATGCTCCGTGGCGTTTTGCTCACAAAACGGAAAGATGATCAGCAGACGAAGAATCGATCAGCAGGTGATCAGCAGCACCTCAGTGATACTGTACAGATGTTTAAAGTGCTCAAAACTTCAAAACAAACCAGAGGCCTATAAATGAGCAGGAAGGAAAAACTCTCTGAGACAGAAGATCAGTTATTGAGAGTGTAACAGTGGTGCTGAATTTGATCACAGTGGAGTTTTGGAAGTCTAATGTTTTCCTCAGGAGTTTCCTTCGAGTGAAACACGACATTCGCACAACGATGACTGGATTTCGAAACCAAAGGCCTTTAAACGATAACAATGAAGAAGTTTTCATCATATTCATGAAACTTAGACAGGCCTTATAACTTATGTGTGTGTGTCTCACCCCTCATCAACTCCAGACACATCTCTCTCTCTCTTTTCTCCTGTCTGTCTCTCTCTTCTCCTATTTCTCTCTCCTCCTCTTTCTCTCCTCCTGTTTCTCCTGATATCTCCATCTCTCTCATGTTTCATTCCTTGCTTCACTGCTTTATTCTGACAGGGCTGTCTGACGAAAATAAAATGTAAATAACGTGAAAAGGGTAGAAAAGAATGTACAAAATGAAGAGAGAGAGAGAGAGAGAGAGAGAGAGAGAGAGAGAGAGAAAGAGAGATGATGAAAATTAAAGTGGATTATGAAGAATGGATTATCAAAAAGGAACATGTAGGATGGGACATGAGACATGTAGGTCTATCTCTCTGTCTTCTGTGTTTCTCTCTCTCTCTCTCTGTCTCTCTCTCTCTCTGTCTCTCTCTCTGTCCCTCTCTCTGTCTCTCTCTCTGTCTCTCTCTCTGTCTCTCTCTCTTACCCAGGGCAGGGTTTCCTAGCCCCCCGAAGGCGTTAGCTGACAGGTTGCCGAGATTTCCAAAAGAACTGGAGCGACTGAAAGCATCTGCAGAGACAAGAAGAACAAAAAAACAGATTAGAGATGACAGACAGACAGACAGACAGACAGACAGACAGAAAAGATCTGCACTAAACTCTGTACTGACAGTCTAGTGGACATTACCCAATTCTTCTAAACAGTGTGTGTGTGTGTGTGTGTGTGTGTGTGTGTGTGTGTGTGCGTGCTTGTACCTATGCGGATATGTATGTGTGTGTCAGTGAGTGTGTCTTTGTTTATGTGTTTATGTGAGCCGTGTATTTCTTTGTATATGAATGTGTATATGTATTTGTGTGTGACTTTGAGCATGTGTGTGTGTGTGTGTGTGTGTGTGTGTGTGTGTTTCCCAGTTTATTTCTGTGTTTTCCATCTACAGCTTCATCAGTGTGTCTTTATTTCCCCTGAGCTTAAACTGTTTATAAACCTAAATTAGATCAGACTCAAGGGGGCGTGTCTCTATGGACCCCCCCCCCCCCCAACACACACACACACACACACACACACACACACACACACACACACACACACACACACACACACACACTGCAGACAGACAGGCAGTTAGACAGAGAGACATATGGAGAGAAAGACAGATGGACAAACAGACAGACAGATGGACAGATGGAGAGACAGACAGACAGAGAGACAGACAGATGGAGAGACAGACAGACAGAGAGACAGACAGATGGAGAGACAGCAGAAAAAATTATGTAATAAAGTGGGTTTACTTACGCTTACCTGCCAGATGGGTGGGAGGCAGGAAGCTGCTGTGATGAGGGGCGTGGCTATACGGTGAGGTTGCTGGATGCCCTGATCCTATTGGATGAAAGTGAAAGCATCGTTAGCAAAAACAGACCAATCAACCAATCAACAGCAGTATAATAAACATATTAAATTTAGTTTTAAATGGACACACATTCACACAAAACTCTCTCTTCTGCAGCCCCCCTCCCCCCCATTGTCTCCTCCCACAACACCAGCCTTTATAACTCACTATAGGAATGCGAGATGCCTTTATCTCGTCATCCTACAAATGAATTCTGATTACATTCAGACTGAAGGTACTCAATCTCTGGAAACGGTTGCTATGGTAACTCAGAGCTAGCCGTCCTGAATGAAAGATGTGAAGTTTAATAAGCAGCGTTGTGTTTGTGTTTAAGAAGCGAGATGTGATGACTCAGTAATGACACGTTTGTGACACTCGTCAGTGGGAAAGACACGAGCGTCGATTCGACCGTCTGACTTTGTGGAGTTGAGGAGATGAGGCGTTTCATTAGAATAAAGGAGGAAGGGGCGGGGCCTCATCTGCACTGCGACTCATCTGCATGATTCATTAATGAAAGAGCCAATTACAGCCTTGTTTTGGGACACAACAGCGGATAATCGCGTGCTAAAGGCCACTCGGATTCCCGGCGACCTTCAATCAAGGACCTGCCGTCAATTAGCTCAGGTGGAGACGTTTATATTCACAACGGCCAGACAGCTGATTTAGATTTATTAGAGAGGAAAGATGACGGCGATGTGAATAATACGCGATGAAGGGATGAATATAAACAAGGTCAAAGCCTCGACAGATATGAAGCGATGCTCATCTCACAGCACACAATATTATCGTATCGTTCCAGAACACTGAGTAGATTTTCCCAAACCTCCTCCTTCTCTCTCTCTCTCTCTCTCTCTCTCTCTCTCTCTCTCTCTCTCTCTCTCTCTCTCTCTCTCTCTCGCTCTTTCTCTCTCACAGAAACATCATTTATAGATCACAGGAAAAACCTGTAGGGGGACAGCTAACCCTGTCCTGTACCCCAGACTCACCCTGCCTTCCGACCCCACCCTCTAACCCCACCCTCTGACCCCACCCTCTGACTCTTATCAAAAGGAGTGCATTAATCTAACCCTGTACTACAGTCAGAACCGACCAATCACAGTGCAGAACTCAGCAGCAGTGTGGTGTTAGAGGACTTAATACAGCTTCCTGTCTGAAAGAAACACACACCTGTAGATTGGAAGAGAGGTCTGGCGAGGTCGTGAGGATAGGGGAAGCCTGGGAACACACCCGGAGCTGGAGGTCTGCTGAACAAATCCAGTTTTCCCGTTATATCCAGTTTATGAGGATCCAAATGCATCTGCTGCACCACCATAAAGAAAAATAACTCAATTACTTCAGCTGTTCTCCAACACATCAAGTGATCATCTCACCTACGTTTCCCACAATACTGTGATGTCATAATCCTCCACATCTCAAATCACTCTGGTGGGTGTGGTTATTGTGTTATAATCAGTGGTGGGTGGGGTTATTGTGTTATAATCAGTGGTGGGTGGGGTTATTGTGTTATATTCATTGGTGGGTGTGGTTATTGTGTTATAATCAGTGGTGGGTGTGGTTATTGTGTTATATTCATTGGTGGGTGTGGTTATTGTGTTATAATCAGTGGTGGGTGTGGTTATTGTGTTATAATCAGTGGTGGGTGGGGTTATTGTGTTATAATCAGTGGTGGGTGGGGTTATTGTGTTATAATCAGTGGTGGGTGGGGTTATTGTGTTATAATCAGTGGTGGGTGGGGTTATTGTGTTATATTCATTGGTGGGTGTGGTTATTGTGTTATAATCAGTGGTGGGTGTGGTTATTGTGTTATATTCATTGGTGGGTGTGGTTATTGTGTTATAATCAGTGGTGGGTGTGGTTATTGTGTTATAATCAGTGGTGGGTGGGGTTATTGTGTTATAATCAGTGGTGGGTGGGGTTATTGTGTTATAATCAGTGGTGGGTGTGGTTATTGTGTTATATTCATTGGTGGGTGTGGTTATTGTGTTATAATCAGTGGTGGGTGTGGTTATTGTGTTATAATCAGTGGTGGGTGGGGTTATTGTGTTATAATCAGTGGTGGGTGGGGTTATTGTGTTATAATCAGTGGTGGGTGTGGTTATTGTGTTATAATCAGTGGTGGGTGGGGTTATTGTGTTATAATCAGTGGTGGGTGGGGTTATTGTGTTATAATCAGTGGTGGGTGTGGTTATTGTGTTATAATCAGTGGTGGGTGGGGTTATTGTGTTATAATCAGTGGTGGGTGTGGTTATTGTGTTATAATCAGTGGTGGGTGTGGTTATTGTGTTATAATCAGTGGTGGGTGGGGTTATTGTGTTATAATCAGTGGTGGGTGTGGTTATTGTGTTATAATCAGTGGTGGGTGTGGATATTGTGTTATAATCAGTGGTGGGTGTGGTTATTGTGTTATAATCATTGGTGGGTGTGGTTATTGTGTTATAATCAGTGGTCGGTGGGGTTATTGTGTTATAATCAGTGGTGGGTGTGGTTATTGTGTTATAATCAGTGGTGGGTGGGGTTATTGTGTTATAATCAGTGGTGGGTGTGGTTATTGTGTTATAATCAGTGGTGGGTGGGGTTATTGTGTTATAATCAGTGGTGGGTGGGGTTTTTGTGTTATAATCAGTGGTGGGTGTGGTTATTGTGTTATTATCATTGGTGGGTGTGGTTATTGTGTTATAATCAGTGGTGGGTGTGGTTATTGTGTTAATTGAAGAACCTGTGTCTATATTTAATAGAGACTTGTTTACTTGTAAACAGATGTTATTTGTTTGTTTGTTTACCTTAATCTTCTGTTGATGATGGTAGATCTGCCAAGCTATCTGTACATGAACTGCACACCATTTCCCCGGCTTCTTTAAAACACAGCCATTAATAACAGTGTTATAAATCTTCATTACATACTGCAGTGTTTATGTGGATACATTAAATTTACAGCTTTATATTAATGATATTTTATACATCATTAATGTAATATATCACTCACTCTCACTGAAGTCCTGAATGGATCAGTTAACTGCAGGGAAAAAAACAACTGTCAATCAAAAATATCAGTACAGTGTGTTGTGATTGGCTGAGGGCAGTACAGTGTGTTGTGATTGGCTGAGGGCAGTATAGTGTGTTGATTGGCTGAGGGCAGTATTGTGTGTTGTGATTGGCTGAGGGCAGTATGGTGTGTTGTGATTGGCTGAGGGCAGTATTGTGTGTTGTGATTGGCTGAGGGCAGTATGGTGTGTTGTGATTGGCTGAGGGCAGTATGGTGTGTTGTGATTGGCTGAGGGCAGTATGGTGTGTTGTGATTGGCTGAGGGCAGTATGGTGTGTTGTGATTGGCTGAGGGCAGGATGGTGTGTTGTGATTGGCTGAGGGCAGTATGGTGTGTTGAGATTAGCTGAGGGCAGTATGGTGTGTTGTGATTGGCTGAGGGCAGTATGGTGTGTTGTGATTGGCTGAGGGCAGTATGGTGTGTTGTGATTGGCTGAGGGCAGTATGGTGTGTTGATTGGCTGAGGGCAGTATGGTGTGTTGATTGGCTGAGGGCAGTATGGTGTGTTGATTGGCTGAGGGCAGTATGGTGTGTTGTGATTGGCTGAGGGCAGTACGGTGTGTTGATTGGCTGAGGGCAGTATGGTGTGTTGTGATTGGCTGAGGGCAGTATTGTGTGTTGTGATTGGCTGAGGGCAGTATGGTGTGTTGATTGGCTGAGGGCAGTATGGTGTGTTGATTGGCTGAGGGCAGTATGGTGTGTTGTGATTGACTGAGGGCAGTATAGTGTGTTGTGATTGGCTGAGGGCAGTATGGTGTGTTGTGATTGACTGAGGGCAGTATGGTGTGTTGTGATTGACTGAGGGCAGTATGGTGTGTTGATTGGCTGAGGGCAGTATGGTGTGTTGTGATTGGCTGAGGGCAGTATTGTGTGTTGTGATTGGCTGAGGGCAGTATGGTGTGTTGTGATTGGCTGAGGGCAGTATAGTGTGTTGTGATTGGCTGAGGGCAGTATGGTGTGTTGGTTGGCTGAGGGCAGTATTGTGTGTTGTGATTGGCTGAGGGCAGTATGGTGTGTTGTGATTGACTGAGGGCAGTATGGTGTGTTGTGATTGGCTGAGGGCAGTATGGTGTGTTGTGATTGGCTGAGGGCAGTATGGTGTGTTGATTGGCTGAGGGCAGTATTGTGTGTTGTGATTGGCTGAGGGCAGTATTGTGTGTTGTGATTGGCTGAGGGCAGTATGGTGTGTTGTGATTGGCTGAGGGCAGTATGGTGTGTTGTGATTGGCTGAGGGCAGTATGGTGTGTTGTGATTGGCTGAGGGCAGTATGGTGTGTTGTGATTGGCTGAGGGCAGTATGGTGTGTTGATTGGCTGAGGGCAGTATTGTGTGTTGTGATTGGCTGAGGGCAGTATTGTGTGTTGTGATTGGCTGAGGGCAGTATGGTGTGTTGTGATTGGCTGAGGGCAGTATGGTGTGTTGTGATTGGCTGAGGGCAGTATTGTGTGTTGTGATTGGCTGAGGGCAGTATGGTGTGTTGATTGGCTGAGGGCAGTATGGTGTGTTGATTGGCTGAGGGCAGTATTGTGTGTTGTGATTGGCTGAGGGCAGTATGGTGTGTTGTGATTGGCTGAGGGCAGTATGGTGTGTTGTGATTGGCTGAGGGCAGTATGGTGTGTTGATTGGCTGAGGGCAGTATGGTGTGTTGTGATTGGCTGAGGGCAGTACGGTGTGTTGATTGGCTGAGGGCAGTATGGTGTGTTGTGATTGGCTGAGGGCAGTATTGTGTGTTGTGATTGGCTGAGGGCAGTATGGTGTGTTGTGATTGGCTGAGGGCAGTATGGTGTGTTGTGATTGGCTGAGGGCAGTATTGTGTGTTGATTGGCTGAGGGCAGTATGGTGTGTTGATTGGCTGAGGGCAGTATGGTGTGTTGTGATTAGCTGAGGGCAGTATGGTGTGTTGATTGGCTGAGGGCAGTATGGTGTGTTGTGATTAGCTGAGGGCAGTATGGTGTGTTGATTGGCTAAGGGCAGTATGGTGTGTTGTGATTAGCTGAGGGCAGTATGGTGTGTTGATTGGCTGAGGGCAGTATGGTGTGTTGATTGGCTGAGGGCAGTATTGTGTGTTGTGATTGGCTGAGGGCAGTATGGTGTGTTGATTGGCTGAGGGCAGTATGGTGTGTTGTGATTAGCTGAGGGCAGTATGGTGTGTTGATTGGCTGAGGGCAGTATGGTGTGTTGTGATTGGCTGAGGGCAGTATTGTGTGTTGTGATTGGCTGAGGGCAGTATGGTGTGTTGATTGGCTGAGGGCAGTATGGTGTGTTGTGATTGGCTGAGGGCAGTATGGTGTGTTGATTGGCTGAGGGCAGTATGGTGTGTTGTGATTGGCTGAGGGCAGTATGGTGTGTTGTGATTGGCTGAGGGCAGTATTGTGTGTTGATTGGCTGAGGGCAGTATGGTGTGTTGATTGGCTGAGGGCAGTATGGTGTGTTGTGATTGGCTGAGGGCAGTATTGTGTGTTGATTGGCTGAGGGCAGTATGGTGTGTTGTGATTGGCTGAGGGCAGTATTGTGTGTTGATTGGCTGAGGGCAGTATGGTGTGTTGTGATTGGCTGAGGGCAGTATGGTGTGTTGTGATTGGCTGAGGGCAGTATTGTGTGTTGATTGGCTGAGGGCAGTATGGTGTGTTGTGATTGGCTGAGGGCAGTATGGTGTGTTGTGATTGGCTGAGGGCAGTATGGTGTGTTGTGATTGGCTGAGGGCAGTATTGTGTGTGGATTGGCTGAGGGCAGTATGGTGTGTTGTGATTGGCTGAGGGCAGTATTGTGTGTTGATTGGCTGAGGGCAGTATGGTGTGTTGTGATTGGCTGAGGGCAGTATGGTGTGTTGTGATTGGCTGAGGGCAGTATGGTGTGTTGTGATTGGCTGAGGGCAGTATGGTGTGTTGTGATTGGCTGAGGGCAGTACGGTGTGTTTATTGGCTGAGGGCAGTATGGTGTGTTGTGATCTTCTGACCCGTGGATCTTTCTGTAGGAGAGTGTGAGGAACTGCTCCTGGTCTTGCTGCGATATCGATGGGGTTTGAGGCCTGAAAAAAACAATAATACACTATAAAAATGTTAAAATGTCTACATGTGAATTACAGAAACATTCAGAACCAACACAATTAGTGATTTTACATGTAAAAATGAAAATAAATTAAAAAGATTCAACCCATAAAATAATTTATAATAATTAAATTAACAATTATATTATAAAGAAAAAGAGGGAAATAAAAAGAAAATAAAACTACATAATGTAGATAAATAGATAGATAGATAGATAGATAGATAGATAGATAGATAGATAGATAGATAGAAAGATAGATAGATAGATAGATAGATAGATAGATAGATAGATAGATAGATAGATAGATAGATAGATAGATAGATAGATAGAATGATAATGACCTTTGGTTGAAAGGCTCCCTGTAGGGAGCTGAAGGGACCAGGGTGAGGGAGGAGAGGAGGCATTCCCGGCATCGCTGGAGGATACGAGGAAAAAAACTACACAACACAAACACACAAAGCATTAAAACACAACCACGTCTTTGACCACCGCAACAAAATGGTTTGCTCATAAAAATAAATAAACATGATATTTATAAATATTACATCTACATCATCATTTTATTTTATATTACAGAAAGTTTAGAGTCGCCACAAAATCTGTGCCTCATAAAAATGTATCATTATTTATTATTTATCCTTTATATCGTTATCACATCTGTGGAAGAAATGAATT
>NW_028149021.1:17500-19359 GCF_946808225.1 Silurus aristotelis
GTGTGTTTAATAGTGTGTACACTACACAGGGTGTGTGTAATGGTGTGTACAATACACAGAGTGTGTTTAATGGTGTGTGTAATGGTGTGTACACTACACAGGGTGTGTTTAATGGTGTGTGTAATATTGTGTGTAATTGTGTCTACACTACACAGGATGTGTTTAATGGTGTGTGTAATTGTGTCTACACTACACAGGATGTGTTTAATGGTGTGTGTAATGGTGTGTACACTACACAGAGTGTGTTTAATGGTGTGTACACTACACAGGGTGTGTTCAATGGTGTGTGTAATAATGTGTGTAATTGTGTCTACACTACACAGGGTGTGTGTAATGGTGTGTGTAATAATGTGTGTAATGGTGACCACACTACACAGGATGTGTTTAATGGTGTGTGTAATGGTGTGTACACTACACAGTGTGTGTTTAATAGTGTGTACACTACACAGGGTGTGTGTAATGGTGTGTACAATACACAGAGTGTGTTTAATGGTGTGTGTAATGGTGTGTACACTACACAGGGTGTGTTTAATGGTGTGTGTAATAATGTGTGTAATTGTGTCTACACTACACAGGATGTGTTTAATGGTGTGTGTAATTGTGTCTACACTACACATGATGTGTTTAATGGTGTGCGTAATGGTGTGTACACTACACAGAGTGTGTTTAATGGTGTGTGTAATGGTGTGTACACTACACAGGGTGTGTTTAATGGTGTGTGTAATGGTGTGTACACTACACAGAGTGTGTTTAATGGTGTGTGTAATGGTGTGTACACTACACAGAGTGTGTTTAATGGTGTGTGTAATGGTGTGTACACTACACAGGGTGTGTTTAATGGTGTGTGTAATAATGTGTGTAATTGTGTCTACACTACACAGGGTGTGTGTAATGGTGTGTGTAATAATGTGTGTAATGGTGACCACACTACACAGGATGTGTTTAATGGTGTGTGTAATGGTGTGTACACTACACAGTGTGTGTTTAATAGTGTGTACACTACACAGGGTGTGTGTAATGGTGTGTACAATACACAGAGTGTGTTTAATGGTGTGTGTAATGGTGTGAGGTGTGGTAAGGGTGTGTGAGGTGTGTGTAAGGGTGTGGGAGGTGTGTGTAAGGGTGTGTGAGGTGTGTGTAAGGGTGTGTGTAAGGGTGTGTGAAGTGTGTGTAAGGGTGTGTGAGGTGTGGGTAAGGGTGTGTGAGGTGTGTGTAAGAGTGTGTGAGGTGTGTGAGGTGTGTGTAAGGTGTGGGTAAGGGTGTGTGAGGTGTGGGTAAGGATGTGTGAGGTGTGTGTAAGGGTGTGTGTAATTGTGTGTGTAATGTTGTATAATAGTGTATGTAATGGTGACTACTAAACTCCTGGTGTTTTCTCATCAGAATCACGAGGTCGTCACCTGGAATGGGTTCCAGGTCACACGTGTGTTTTATCAATAGTTCATTTGTGACATTTGTCACCTCCTTAATGTGCTTTAGAGCTTCAGTTGTGTTGTGCAGAGGAAAGTGTGAGTACAGAGTCAAGATCACTATTAGTGCTACTACAACTACTGTACAGATCCAGATTATGGGAAGAAACACGCAGTTCAGAAAAGAGAGATGATCCATCATTACTTTAAGAAATGAAGCACCATCAATTCCAAACATCTCAAGAACTTTCAATATCTCCAAAACCATCAAACGCTATGTTGAAACAGGCTCTCATGAGGAACATCCCATGAAAACCAAGACCAAGAGCTACCTCTGCTGCAGAAGATTCGTTTATTAGATTATTCTAACATCCATTGTTCAGAGGAGACTGTGTGACTCAGACCTTCACGGTCAAATTACAGCAAAGAAGAACAACAAGCAGAAGAGACTTG
>NW_028149020.1:0-6000 GCF_946808225.1 Silurus aristotelis
ACTGTTGAACAGGAACTAAATTGTTTTATAAACTTCATGTGTAACTCTAAAGCAGTGTTGGTCTTCAGGGTCAGCGAGTCCCTTCTCATAATCAGAGTCAGTGACTTACATTTTTTTTTTTATATATTTGTTCATAAATATTTATGACCTCATTCCCAATAATTTATTCTCTTCATTTCGTAGTGTTTCTCTGGGCCTATGCTGCTTCCTTTAGTGTCTGTTGGAGTTTTTTATTCAATCAGATTTCAGCCTTCATGCGTTGACAGAGTCAAAGAAATCTGTGATGAGGTCTTCAGGATCAACAATGACTAAGAGATGAGAAGAAGCTGATTTGGTCACAGGATACACTTACAAAGGACATTTACAAGACGCTCTTTTCAAGAAAAGCTGGACATGGTGAGGAAAAGTTGCCGAAACAGTTCAAAACAGTTGTTAAGCTTTTAAATGAACCTTTTATACTTTAAAATAAAATCTTCTTTCCTGTAAAATTTCCACCTCAACACAATTTGCCTTCATTTAAAATCCCCAGGAAAACAGTAATTTACAGAGTTTCTGTGGTCAGAGGAAACCCCACGGTGATGTGATGAGGTGAATATTGTTGCTTCTGCTGGAGATGATGTATGTGAAGGTGGAGTTGTGGCTCCAGTGAAAGGAGACGTGTTGAACTGTGTTCATTGGGTTTTTTGCTTTAGTATTAAAACTCTTTTTCATGAATGTCATAATCTTCTTCAGAAGTTCAACCTTCTTTTCAACACACCACTAAATCACAGATTTTTTCATGTGATGATCGGTTAGATTTTAATAACTGGATCTCACCATCAATGTATGTGGGGAAAGCAGCCAAGTTCCTTCTAAACTGAATACAGAAAACAAAACATCATTAAAATGGTGTAAATGTGGTTAAAACATGGTACAGAAAATGACAAAATGAGCAATTCACCTCTTCCGCTGTTGGTAAACTGGGACTGATGTCTCCTTCCTGGAGCTCATGAGTTCCTGAAACTTCGGCCCCCAGAGGAACCTTGTCATTAGAAGCTAGAACCTGGGAACATGTCTGAAAGAACAGAACATTAAAGAGCACTGAAAGAGATTAGTCTGAGTTGAGGATGGAGATTGTTGAGAAGACACTTACTGTGTTCTGAAGAAAGGGAAGCTGTGGAGGAGATGGGGGTGAATGAAGGTGTGGACCACACTCTTCCATCGGGCTGATGTCTCTCCTCATTACCCAAACTGGCTCTTTGGGTTTGTCAGGTGTGTATGGGGAACGCACCGTCTTGGTCTTCACTTCCTCAATAGCCTCCCTTATGTCTCGTATTGCCAGAGAGATCGCATCTCCAGAAATATCTGTAGATTCTTGCATAGTATATGTTCTGTCTTCTCCAGAGTTGTTTGCTGACTTCTCTTCCCTGTCCATTACTGGCAAACCATGATGAAGCTCACACTGCTCCTTCCTGATCTCTGAACATTTCTTTTCTACACGATGTCTCCAAACATTAGTTGTGCCTCTATCAGAAGTGCTACATTCATCTCCTGACTGTTCATCATAGTGGTGTAGTCTGGATCCAACAGAACCCTGTGCTTTCTGCTCCTCATGCAGACTGTTCTGTGGAATATCTTCACTGAGAGACATATCATGTTTGTTCTCAAAGTCCCACTGTTCCTTAGACGGTTCCTGATACCATCCTGTTTGTGGTGAGTGGTAAAGTTCTCTGTCTGATTTTGTTGGAGTCACTGGGTAGATTTTTGGACAAGACTCAGGGACTGATGGATATGATGTAGAACAGGCTTCTGAACTAGAGTCTGAAAATGTTTCTTCATACAACTGAGCAGTGTTTCTGAATTCAGGACTCATGTCAGTGCTCGCAGCAGTGGAGCTGGACATAGAACCTGATATGGGCTCCATTGGAAAACCTCTAAGTGGTTCTGAGAAAGGCTGAGACTGGAAATTCTGGACTGTTATTTGCTGATGTGAAAATTCTGCAAAAGGTGGCACATCCACTCTGATGGGTCCAGACCTTCTACTGGTTTTCCTACTACCTCTGAACTTATCATCATTTGCCATGGAATTCTTCTGCATATGATTCTGTTCTTCATGTTCAGCTTCTCTGTGAGGCTCTGTCCCTTCCTCTTTCTGTTCAAGACATCCTTCCACCTCCCATTGGTCTATCCCACATTTGCACTCCTCCATCTGCTCTCTCTCTCTGTTCTGATGCTCAGTCTGCTCAGAGTGTGCATGAAGGTTACTCTCAGTACTGGAGGAACAATGTAGACCTGGGCTACTTCTAGCTTGCGCTTCTACAGATGGCACTTTCTGTGGAGAAGGGTTTGGTTCTTCCTGAGAAGGGTTCAGATCGTCCTGTGAAGATGGTGTCATCAGTTCCTGGGAAGACTCCTCAGGTGACAAAGTGTCCATGGATAAACTGTTTTCAGGTGCATCAAAGGCCTGAGGTGCTGCATGAATCTGTCTGGGTTGCAGTTGATGTCTGTGTTGATGCCCACCATCACCACTCCGTCGATACCTCAATCTGCTTGAACGTTGCTGCTGACAAAGTTGTGGATCTGCATCTCCACTCTCATTCGACCCTCTCGGGCTGGGGCAGGGGCCAGGTTTTTGGCTCTCTCGAGGTAGAACTCGGTTAGAACCAGGCTGCTGTTGGTGTGATTGTCGGTAATGGCGATGATGATGATGATAATGATGATGGGGATTTCCCTTGTTATCTTTGCTGTTCAGTTGGCATGGCCTCCACCTCGGACGGCCTCCTTCTACAGGTGAACTGTTTGGCTGTCTGATGCTTTGAGGTTGTGTGGCTTTGGTCTCCACCTCCTCTAGCTCCTCTCTGTGATTCATGGCTGGTGCTAAGTGCTGGACATGATGGTGCTGCACAACCTGATTTGAGGGGGGAGAAAAAGAATCACAATAAATAACATATAAGTGTGAGTGTTGGATCAAGATGGGTGAAGATGGTTGAAGATGAGTGAAGAGGGATAAAGATAAAAGAAAATGGAAAAAGATTGATGAAGATGGTGAAAAATAAATGAAAGATGGAGGAAGATCAATGAAGATGGGTGAAGATGGTTATAGAGAGAAGAAGATGTGTAAAGATAGATGAAGGTAGATGAAAAGACACACAGGCCAGAATCAAGCAGTTTTATGAAATCCACTGCAGAGAATCTTCTCTGGATAAAACCTCAGTCCCAGTGGATGGATGGATAAATGGATGGATAAATGGATAGATAAATAGATGGATGGATAAATGGATGGATGGATGGATAGAACTTTGTCATTGTATAGTGCTGGTACACAGCAACAAAATGCAGTTTAGCATCAACCAGAAGCGCAAATAGCAGCAATTGTGCAAATTGACAAGTGCAGATAAATATGTAAATATATGTACAGTATGTAAATATATGTATATAATAAACATATATTTATCATATAACATAACATTATCTGATTCTGATATGTACAGTGAGTAAATATAAAGTGAAGACACGTGTGAACACTGTAGAAAAGTACAAGTGAATAGTTCTGAGTTTATGGCAGAGTAAATGTGCAGACACTGTTGTGAAGGAACCACAAGTAGAAGGATTTGGCGTTAAATAAAATGTGCACAAGTCCACTATATATATATATATATATATAAATATAAAATATTAGGCAGGATGTACAGTAATGTGAATATATAAATACACATAAATAAACTAGTGCAGATGTTTGAAGGCACAATAATTGTACAGAATGAGGAGTATAAAAATACAGTATGTAATATGTATACAGTGTTTATACAGTGTTTATCCAGTGATCTAATAGTGTAGTGTAGTGTAGTGTAGAGTTCAGTAGGGTGATGGTGATGGTGATGGACCGCCGTCTTTGAACCTGCTGGTTCTGGTGTGTATGTTTTTGTATCTCCTTCTTGATGGAAGGAGGTTAAACAGTTTGTGACTGGGATGTGAAGAGTCCTTGTTAAAGTTTGAGCTCTGCACAGACATCTGCGGTGGTGAACGTGTTTAATGGCAGGTAGTTGTGTGGTAGTGATGCGTCAGGCGGTTTTGACCAGACTTTGCAGGTCTTTACATTAACACACAGTGGAGCCTTTGTACCATACAGTGATGGAGTTGGTCAGGATGCTCTCGATGATGCAGCGGTTGAAACTCGTTAAAATCCCCGGAGACAGATGAGCTTTCTTGAGACTCTTAAAAAAGTACAGGTATTGTTGTGCCTTCCTAACCAGAGCTGAAGTGTTCTGGTGCCTGGACAGATCCTCAGAGAACCCTTTACTTTGATGTAGACTGTGGAGTGTCTCCTGCTGTTAGATTTACAAAAGTCCACAATGAGCACTTTAATTTTTATGCCGTTGAGGGTCAGGTTGTTGGTGGGACACCACACTGTCAGGCTTCAGATCTCTTCCCTGTATTTGTTGTTGTTGTTGCTGATCTGGCCGACCACGGTGATGTCATCTGCATACTTGATAAAGAGAAGGACAATGCTAAATTTCATCCAGACCCTGAACATCTGGTAAAGAATAACATCAGCCCCTGAAAAAACTGTGCCAAACAAATAAGTCTCTCAGGAGCATGATGGATGCTCACCTTCTACTTGAGACTCTTCTGTACAATAAATCATAAAAACTGAATACCACACCATGTGACTGTGACCCCGTGAAGATCAAACATGCTCTCTCGCTCTTTTACTACACACTTTATACAATTCAGTTCAGTTCATGTTTAATTGATTTGCGCTTTTAATAATGAACATTGTCTCAGAGCAGCTTTACACAGATCATGTGGTAATAAAAATCAAGATGTTCTTGATAAGTGTAAGTTTGTCCCCGATGAACAAGTCGGATCCGAGTGGCAGTGGATTGGAGTCTATCACAAGAATGATGAGAGAAGAATTCATCTGATCACAACCAAGCCTTCAGAGAAACCCCACTCAAACACATGAACATACTGAGCTCTGCATGGACAGTAACTTAAACTCAGGACTGAACACTGAACCCTTGAGATGTTTGACAGGATCATGGAAATTGTTCCACCACCTGAACGATGACATGTAGGATGTTATCTGTTTGCTCTTAAATTCTGTCATTCACCAAAACCTCTGTAGAAACATCCAGAACATAAGTGCTCAAGATGCTCACATCACACTGTACACAATGTAATGATTATCAGTGAAGTCCTGCAGACCAACAATAACAGATCATAACAGATCACACGTCTTACAGCACACCATTAACCAGATCTCCATAACCATCATATCCATCACTCTAGAGCTTCAGCATCATCTCAGCCAACTGATAGATGTGTGTGTGTGTGTGTGTGTGTGTGTGTGTGTGTGAGAGAGAGTCGGTCCCAGATGGTCTGTGTGCAGATTAGATTAGATTAGATTAGATTAGATAGATAGATAGATAGATAGATAGATAGATAGATAGATAGATAGATAGATAGATAGATAGATAGATAGATAGATAGATAGATAGATAGATAGATCGATCGATCGATCGATCGATCTCCACACCAGCACCTCCACTATCAACATTACCATCATCTCAGTGACCTGCTCACCATCACAACAATCATTATAAACACCACCTTCATCATTATCATCATCCATCACTGAATTCCTACAGGTTACTTTTTAAAAGTATTTGGTCTTTGATTTGATCCATCAATCGAAGGTTCCCTTTGGAGCCTTTCAGCACTGGTTCTTCCTTTAAAAAGACCAGGAATCATCTGAAGAACCCTTTAGCTGTTTTACCAATTTTTAAATGCATTCAGTCTGGGATTAGAGATTAGAGATTAGAGATTAGAGATTAGAGATTAGAGATTAGAGATTAGCAGTGTTGCTGCTTCCTGACGTGGAGTTCAGAGAAGTGAAATTACACAAACATCGCTGTAACACGATGCATTTTCATTCAGTTTATAGATTTCAGTATCTATTTATTTACAGAATTTATAATTATAAATAAATAAAATATTTACACCAGATTACATTGCAGG
>NW_028149019.1:2500-12041 GCF_946808225.1 Silurus aristotelis
ACTTATACTGAGCATAAACTTAAATGATTAAAAGGAACAAAATGAAATCTGTTGGATATGATGATGATGATGATAATCATGGATTTAGGTTCAGCTTGGCAGAGACACACTGTTATTATCACATGATGGAGAAGTGTGGACCACATACACAGTGTGAAACCACAACACCACACACTGAGAAATGTGTCCCAAATACAAGTAAATAGTGTTCGGGACAGGATAATGGTGTAAATAGTGTTCGGGTCAGGATAATGTTCGGGTTAGTCGTAAAAGAGTAAATTATAAAAAATGTATGACATTTTAACACGACTTCTGACTTTATAAAAAGAAACTTCAGAACCAGCAGCAGGTGAGACACACCCAAGACACCCCAACACCTGTGAACTCACCTGCCATGGGGTAGATGCCTGGTGGGGGGGGCTGCCCGTGGGGCGGGATCGGCATGGGCAAGACGGGAAGAGGCTCGGCCATGGGAGGCATTGGAAGGGGCATGCGAGAAGGGGGGGGCATGCCGGGGGGAGGAAAGGGAATCATTGTGGGCAGTGCGACATCATCCACGATCAGAGGGTCGTTGCCATGGTCAAAGGGACAAAGATCACCACGGACACAGAACCCTTTCTCTGGAGAAAAAAGAAAAATACATACATATACACATGTACTAAAGACTCAATAATTTGAACAAACCCATTAAAATACAAGATCATAACAATGACTACACCGTGTGTGATTGCAGAAATACCCACTAGATGCTCGGCTCATTAACAAACGTACTCAGACAATTTCAGATGGGAAAACCCCTGAGAGACAGCAGTGTAAATAAACACTACTGTTTTAGAGGAGTCCCTGAGAAAGCAGCCCTGACTGGGACACGGCTCTGGAGGATCATCACCACATAAAGCACTCATTAATGAGGACACACACACACACACACACACACACACACACACACACAGCAGGAGTGACCGTGTATAAAGGTCATGAGATCTCAGCACAAAAACTGCTTATAACATCATCTACTCGTAGACTGTAAACTGATTTGGATATAAACACCAGACTCTACACTTCACTCTGAAAACCCTTCAGCCAATCAGATCAGTGTGGGTGATTTCAGTACGTAATGTTCAACAGAAGGTAAAAGATTGTAAATTAAAACCAGAATTTAAAAAAATAAATTGATCCCGTAAGCATTTATTAGTTTTATAAGCTTAAAAATAAAAACTTTTTTTAACCTGTTGCTTTTTACATTGTTTAAAATTACATTTTACAGTTTTATCATTTTATCATTTTATCATTTTTATATATATATATATACACACACACACACACACACACACACACCTGAATGACAAATAACGTTTACTGTTTTAAAATGGAGTAAACATTTATTACATAAAAAAAAGTTGCTCTTAAATATTTTAGTTTTTACTTTAAGACTTTATGTAGCTGATGTACATGAAATCTGTATGAGATGTTCATGAACCCTTCGTTAAATATTAATGAACTCGTTATAAAGATAAGTGGAAAGCGGCGGTGGTGTGAATGTTCTTACCGTCGTAATCCCGGCAGCGGTGTTTCAGAGTGCCGATCTTCCCATCGCCATGGTTAGAGTAGTAAGCGGTCCAGTTCTCAGTGGTGCTGTCGGGCAGGTGAGCCGTAACGGCGTTGGGGATGCTGGGATTGCCCGAGGGGTGAAACGGAGAGCGAGGGTGGGGCAGAGGGAGTAGGGGGAGCTGTAGTGACTGCTGCTGAGGTTTCCCTGAAGGACCCGATGATAACGGAGTGTATGGCTCCGGCTCTTTCCGCTCCTGCTCGAATTTAGACCTGTGTTCTGGAAAAAAATGTTCCGTAACAAAAAAAATTATATTTTTCCCAGCAGCTCCTCACTCTAAAGCCGAACAATCTATTAACTGAAAAACCAAACACACATCAGTAATAATCAATAAAAACTAACTTTCGGCATTCGAAAGTTTTACTTATTTATACTGTTATAATACTGTGAGGCGGCTGTGAGGGGGCGCGGCTGTGAGGGGGCGCGGCTGTGAGGGGGCGGGCCCTGTGAGGGGGCGGGCCCTGTGAGGGGGCGGGCCCTGTGAGGGGGCGGGTGAAAAAATTCAAAAACATAGATTTGTGAATTAAAATGCTGCAGCAGGTTTTGGATCATCTCTTTCACCTCGTCTTTGTTCTCGGTCTCTGCTCTTCCCTCTGCTACTGCTGCGACTCCTGCTGCGACTGCGACCCCGTGAGCTTGCTCTCCTTCGCTCATTTCTCTCTCGTTCCCGTTCTCTCTCTCTGTACATCTCGCTGCTCTTCCCGTGGCGCTCAGGCTCCCTCCTTCTGCGCTCGTCTCTCCGCCGATCGTCCCGATTTCTGCAGGAATAAACACAATGTAAACAGGAATTTCTGCATTGTGTGAGAACAGGTTACTGTGTGTGTGTGTGTGTGTGTGTGTCATTTTGATTAAAATCATTCAAATAAAAGATTTAGTGGACTGTTTCTACGAGACGTTAGTTCATGTGCCGGCGCTTTCAATCAATGACTTCATAACATGCGCAGATTCGCGTCGGTCCTGTTTGCCACCTTTTATTCTTGTTAGCAGGGAGTTCTATTACTTTTCATGTGCACTATTTTAATCAAGCAACAGCATGAATTTGTTAACATACTACTGCTGCAGGATATGAGGAAAAGAGTGCAAGGAGCATCTGAATCCCACCCCCCCCTTCTCCAAAGAGCAGAAGCCTGTAGTGAAGGTCTGTAGTGAGGACTGATGGACGCTGGTAATATTGCTGGAATTTAGTGACATGGAAAGGGAACTAAACTAAGCATTTCTATTCCAATTCAAGGTGTTTATACAGATTTTTTTATCCGGATTGAACTTTTAAACCGATTACAATGCTCCATGTAATCACAGCTACTGTGTGTGGAACAGGTTACAGTGTGTGTGTGTGTGTGTAACAGTATCAATACATGAGAAGGAATGTCAGAACACCACTATAGACCATTTCGAAGATGTAAACAATAATAAAAGCGTTGCGATGGTACTGCGCATGTGTGATCCCAAAGCACTTCCGGTGGCGCCATTTTTAATTCACGTTACTGTCACAACAAAATGACCGACACGCGCTTTTTAAGTTTAGCTAAAACAGAACAGTCGAGATATTTTTAAAAGCTAAAAATTAGACAATATTGTTCAGTTTCCGGAGCCTTAATTCAGGCATGGAGGCGAAACATTTTCACTCAGAACATGAACCGTTTACCTGCAGAACGGCATCGTTAATGATGTTATCTGGTTGGGACCGAGTGAAGCGCATCTTGTGTTTAAGGGGCGGAGCATCACACACGGTTTAAAAAACTACTGTTAGGGTCGTTTCTATGGTAACCAAGGTGGTGATTAGTGCGCATTGCACTTGCATGTCCGGGTAAATCTGCATGTCTATGATAATAATAAATCATATAGCTTACTTAATTCCAGTAAATAGCAGGGAGTGAAATTTAAGGCAGAAATGATGTCCTACAACTTTAAATAAGATCTGCAGCTAAAACCGTGAGAACAGTCATTTGGAATAAGAAGAAAAACGTGTGAGGGATGAGATATGAGATGTGCGTGCGTGCGTGAGTGTGTGTGTGAGGAACGGGATGTGTGTGAGATGAGATGTGCGTGCGTGCGGTGAGATGTGCGTGCGTGCGGTGAGATGTGCGTGCGTGCGGTGAGATGTGCGTGCGTGCGGTGGGATGGGATGTGCGTGCGTGCGGTGGGATGGGATGTGCGTGCGAGCGTGGGATGGGATGTGCGTGCGTGGGATGGGATGTGCGTGCGTGGGATGAGATGTGCGTGCGTGCGGTGAGATGTGCGTGCGTGCGGTGAGATGTGCGTGCGTGCGGTGAGATGTGCGTGCGTGCGTGGGATGGGATGTGCGTGCGTGGGATGGGATGAGCGCGTGTGCGTGAGGTGGGATGGGATGTGCGTGCGTGCGTGGGATGAGATGTGCGTGCGTGCGGTGAGATGTGCGTGCGTGCGGTGAGATGTGCGTGCGTGCGGTGAGATGTGCGTGCGTGCGGTGAGATGTGCGTGCGTGCGGTGAGATGTGCGTGCGTGCGGTGAGATGTGCGTGCGTGCGTGGGATGGGATGTGCGTGCGTGGGATGGGATGAGCGCGTGTGCGTGAGGTGGGATGGGATGCGCGTGCGCGAGGGATGAGATGTGCATGTGTGTGTGTGTGTGTGTGTGGGGAAGGTGCACTACACTGTTGCCTAAAGTGCGTTTTCCTCCAATTCATAATCATTTGTAATGAAAGGTGGTGGTGGTTTTAGAGAAGAGCAGAAGCCCCGTGCTGGTGGTCAGTGTCCAGCCTTCTGTCTTCACTGCTCTAATCCAAGCATTACGCTGTGGTTTGTTTTTCGGAACTGTAAACACTTATTTCCGACAGTAAATTAGTTCCTGGTCTGAGAGCGCATGAACAACAGGGTCCTAGATTTTATTTTGATATTTTTAATCGCAAAAATTTTATAAACTGTCGTAATATCACCGTGTATAATCAGGATCCCACTAATGTGTTGAAGTGCGCTTTAGCTAACCGGAAACATCCAAAGACGTCACTTCCTTATATGAACAAATGGCCGTTGAAACCGTCTATAAAAACAGGAGATGTTTAACATCTACAACTCTGTGATATGAGCTGCAAACAATCTCCAACACTGAGACCGAGAAACACGTCACACACAACGTGCTGAAACGAAGAGCTTACTGCTGTACACTTTTGGGTGATACACACAGACACAGACACAGACACAGACACACACACACACACACAGAGACAGACACACACAGACAGACACACCTACCTACCTTTGTTCACAATCAATAACACACTGAGGGAGGCAGGAAAAAAGCAGCAGGTGTTTAATGAAAGTGTGGAGATGTCAGAAGATATTTACCTGGATTCATTAAAGTCTGAACGATTCTTCAGTGGACTTCTTCTTCTTCGGCTTTCCTTTTCATCCTCCACATGACTTGCCTGAAGACACAATGAAATTTCAGGTGAAGAAATTTTCATATTTACAGAATACTGTTCAGAGTGGCTTATAAACCTGCTGTAAAATCTCCATCAATAACAACTCCTCATTCCAACACTATCATAACCATCATCATCATCATCCTCCTCCATCAATAACATTTCCTCATCCTTACTGAGTGTTATGACGTCTCAACTGGAAATAGAGTAAATAAGTATTTTTTTATTTTATTTTATGTTGTGTGTGTGTGTGTGTGTGTGTGTGTGTGTGTGTGTGTGTGTGTGTGTGTGTGTGTGCGCGGGTGTGCAGGTGTGTGCGCACTTAAGTGTGACAATCATTTCTTATAAAAAATCTGATTTTCTGCAGCAGCAAGAGGAGATGTTTTCAATCTGTTCTGTAATCATTCTGAGAGGAGTAAAATAATCATATTTAATAATAATGACAACAGAAGCAGCACCTCTTCAGCTTCAGCAGGTTTTGGAGGCAGAGCTTTCGGCTCCTCTTTAGGAAGTTCTTTAGCAGGAGGATTTCCCAGGTAGTTTTTGGTAGCAAGACATTCAAAGAGTTTCTCCACGAAGCCGGTGGTTTCTATCAGGAACAAAACAAACAAACATTTAATTATAGAATCAGTTTACAATCAGAAAGACTGATACGTGTGATGTCTCCGAAAATTATATCACCTTCATTTATCACAATATTGTTATCACATCAAGCAGCACTACTGAAACCTGACACACGCAGTGCAGTGCAGGCACACACACACACACAGTGCAGTGCAGGCACACACACACACACAGTGCAGTGCAGGCACACACACACACACAGTGCAGGGCAGGCGCACACACACACACACAGTGCAGGGCAGGCGCACACACACACACACAGTGCAGGGCAGGCGCACACACACACAGCAGGGCAGGCGCACACACACACAGCAGGGCAGGCGCACACACACAGTGCAGGGCAGGCGCACACACACAGTGCAGGGCAGGCGCACACACACAGTGCAGGGCAGGCGCACACGCACACACACAGTGCAGGGCAGGCGCACACGCACACAGTGCAGGGCAGGCGCACACGCACACAGCAGGGCAGGCGCACACACACACAGCAGGGCAGGCGCACACACACACAGCAGGGCAGGCGCACACACACAGTGCAGGGCAGGCGCACACACACAGTGCAGGGCAGGCGCACACACACAGTGCAGGGCAGGCGCACACACACAGTGCAGGGCAGGCGCACACACACAGTGCAGGGCAGGCGCACACACACAGTGCAGGGCAGGCGCACACACACAGTGCAGGGCAGGCGCACACACACACACACAGTGCAGGGCAGGCGCACACACACACACACAGTGCAGGGCAGGCGCACACACACACACACAGTGCAGGGCAGTGCAGGAACACACGCACACACAGTGCAGGGCAGTGCAGGAACACACGCAGTGCAGGGCAGTGCAGGAACACACACACACACGCAGTGCAGTGCAGGAACACACACACACGCAGTGCAGGGCAGGCACACACACACACACGCAGTGCAGGGCAGGCACACACACACACGCAGTGCAGGGCAGGCACACACACACACGCAGTGCAGGGCAGGCACACACACACACGCAGTGCAGGGCAGGCACACACACACACGCAGTGCAGGGCAGGCACACACACACACGCAGTGCAGGGCAGGCACACACACACAGTGCAGTGCAGGGCAGGCACACACACACAGTGCAGTGCAGGGCAGGCACACACACACAGTGCAGTGCAGGGCAGGCACACACACACAGTGCAGTGCAGGGCAGGCACACACACACAGTGCAGTGCAGGGCAGGCACACACACACAGTGCAGTGCAGGGCAGGCACACACACACAGTGCAGTGCAGGGCAGGCACACACACACAGTGCAGTGCAGGGCAGGCACACACACACAGTGCAGTGCAGGGCAGGCACACACACACAGTGCAGTGCAGGGCAGGCACACACACACAGTGCAGTGCAGGGCAGGCACACACACACAGTGCAGTGCAGGGCAGGCACACACACACAGTGCAGTGCAGGGCAGGCACACACACACACAGTGCAGTGCAGGGCAGGCACACACACACACAGTGCAGTGCAGGGCAGGCACACACACACACAGTGCAGTGCAGTGCAGTGCAGGCACACACACAGTGCAGTGCAGTGCAGGCACACACACAGTGCAGTGCAGTGCAGGCACACACACAGTGCAGTGCAGTGCAGGCACACACACAGTGCAGTGCAGTGCAGGCACACACACAGTGCAGTGCAGTGCAGGCACACACACAGTGCAGTGCAGTGCAGGCACACACACAGTGCAGTGCAGTGCAGGCACACACACAGTGCAGTGCAGTGCAGGCACACACACAGTGCAGTGCAGGCACACACACAGTGCAGTGCAGGCACACACACAGTGCAGTGCAGGCACACACACAGTGCAGTGCAGGCACACACACAGTGCAGTGCAGGCACACACACAGTGCAGTGCAGGCACACACACAGTGCAGTGCAGGCACACACACAGTGCAGTGCAGGCACACACACAGTGCAGTGCAGGCACACACACAGTGCAGTGCAGGCACACACACAGTGCAGTGCAGTGCAGGCACACACACAGTGCAGTGCAGTGCAGGCACACACACAGTGCAGTGCAGTGCAGTGCAGGCACACACACAGTGCAGTGCAGTGCAGTGCAGGCACACACACAGTGCAGTGCAGTGCAGTGCAGGCACACACACAGTGCAGTGCAGTGCAGTGCAGGCACACACAGTGCAGTGCAGTGCAGTGCAGGCACACACAGTGCAGTGCAGTGCAGTGCAGACACACACACACAGTGCAGTGCAGTGCAGGCACACACACACACAGTGCAGTGCAGTGCAGGCACACACACACAGTGCAGTGCAGTGCAGGCACACACACACAGTGCAGTGCAGTGCAGGCACACACACAGTGCAGTGCAGTGCAGGCACACACACAGTGCAGTGCAGTGCAGGCACACACACAGTGCAGTGCAGTGCAGGCACACACACAGTGCAGTGCAGTGCAGGCACACACACACACACACACACAGTGCAGGCACACACACACACACACACACAGTGCAGGCACACACACACACACACACACACAGTGCAGGCACACACACACACACACACACACAGTGCAGGCACACACACACACACACACACACAGTGCAGGCACACACACACACACACAGTGCAGGCACACACACACACACACAGTGCAGGAACACACACACACACACACAGTGCAGGAACACACACACACACACACAGTGCAGGAACACACACACACACACACAGTGCAGGAACACACACACACACACACAGTGCAGGAACACACACACACACACACAGTGCAGGAACACACACACACACACAGTGCAGGAACACACACACACACACACAGTGCAGGAACACACACACACACACACAGTGCAGGAACACACACACACACACACAGTGCAGGAACACACACACACACACACAGTGCAGGAACACACACACACACACAGTGCAGGAACACACACACACACACACAGTGCAGGAACACACACACACACACACAGTGCAGGAACACACACACACACACACAGTGCAGGAACACACACACACACACACAGTGCAGGAACACACACACACACACACAGTGCAGGAACACACACACACACACAGTGCAGGAACACACACACACACACAGTGCAGGAACACACACACACACACAGTGCAGGAACACACACACACACACAGTGCAGGAACACACACACACACACAGTGCAGGAACACACACACACACACAGTGCAGGAACACACACACACACACAGTGCAGGAACACACACACACACACAGTGCAGGAACACACACACACACACAGTGCAGGAACACACACACACACAGTGCAGGAACACACACACACACAGTGCAGGAACACACACACACACAGTGCAGGAACACACACACACACAGTGCAGGAACACACACACACACAGTGCAGGAACACACACACACACAGTGCAGGAACACACACACACACAGTGCAGGAACACACACACACACAGTGCAGGAACACACACACACACAGTGCAGGAACACACACACACACAGTGCAGGAACACACACACACACAGTGCAGGAACACACACACACACAGTGCAGGAACACACACACACACAGTGCAGGAACACACACACACAGTGCAGGAACACACACACACAGTGCAGGAACACACACACACAGTGCAGGAACACACACACACAGTGCAGGAACACACACACACAGTGCAGGAACACACACACACAGTGCAGGAACACACACACACACACACACACACACAGCACACACACACACACACACAGTGCAGGAACACACACACACACACAGTGCAGGAACACACACACACACACACACACACACAGCACACACACACACACACACACAGTGCAGGAACACACACACACACACACAGTGCAGGAACACACACACAC
>NW_028149018.1:0-13228 GCF_946808225.1 Silurus aristotelis
ATTTATTTCATCGTTATTGTACATGAGGAAAATTCATGTAAATGAACAGATCAGTTTTATAAAATAACAAATTAAAACCTTAAATTTATGGTAATTAACCTGACAGTTGGTTGTTTTTCTAAGTTATTTGACAGAATTTATCTGTTTTTCTATAGTTTAAAAATTATTTATCAAACAGTAATATTCTGTAATTTAAGTACTTTTGACCAAAAAGTCTATTCTGTATTTTTACAGTTTTTTGCTAGTAATTCTGTAAAATGTTATTTCTGTAATTTGACGGATTATTTCTGAAAGCCCTGCTGCCAGTCTTTTTACCGTTTCTTTACAGATTTTTATATTACAGTCAATTTTATTTATAAGGAAACTTTTGTGGGGCAAATTGGACACAAATTGGACACAATCACAAACAGGGCACTTTGTACATTTTATTTGGGGTTTCTCTTCTCTTAGAAATAGGACAGAATATTACAAGATCATTTTACAGTTTTACAAGTAACAATACTGAATGTAGCTAAAAACTATTTTTTTGTTATTTTAGCTACAAATGATTTTCATACATATATATTTTCTTTTTTTGTGCAACAGAAAAATGATGAATTCCAGTGTTTAACAACTACTCCACATAAGACAACCTTCATGCCACATTTGGATTATTATTTACCTTAGCTGACATCTGTATTCCTGAAAAAGGGAGGTGTTTCACATCTGGAGATTTTGCTAATGGTAAATACTGAACTATCATTTTGGAATTCTTGCAATGTAACATTACTAACTTATCTAAAGCACAGTGCCTTGATGAGGAACACTGACAGATTAGTTAATTAGACTTTTTTTATAGCCATTTGTTGTTTATTTTGTGTTTCAATCGTTATTTCACACAGGAAAGTGATGTCACCTGTAAAAGAGCAGCTGTCCTCAGGGCACTTTGTCTCTACCTTGGTGAAGATGACAGACATTTTATTGTATCTAATATTAGTGAATATTATTCAAGATTGTAATTCTGTTCACCCAGTTGTTATTACAGTGGAACCCGGTAATGTCGAGGGCCTAGGGGATGCCAAAAAGCGTCGAGATAACCGATGATCGAGATAAACGAAAACCAATATTGGGGCAGTATATTAACGTGCTTGAAAAGTCTTTATGTACATGATGTGCGTTAATAAAAGAGAATGTGCATGCACGTGTTTTGAGGTTTTTTTACACAACTCATCCCGCGTTCTCCAGTGTGCTGTTCAGCGCGTGGATTATATATACAGACTGCCTCTTTTCAGTTTGGGCCAGAGCCCACCACCGGGATATTCTCTTTCAAGGCAAGTGTTTATGTTTGGCTTTGCCCTGTGTTTTTCACTTCGGCTTTTGCCTCCCGTTCATCGCATAACATTTAACAACAAAAGGCATATGTGCACCAACTAACAGCAGAGATTCACCAGTATACAATACAAACCACCGTCCATTCTCCATACAAATCTTTATTATATTCTCTAACATTGTAAACACGAAGATCGCTCACAAAATCACACAAATGTGCAGGGTGTAGTTCATTTTTACAAAAAGCTAACCAGTGTCAACATTAAATTCTCGAGTCATTTCACTCTGACACACAGCTCTGAAAAGTATCCTACACCTGTAGCATCTGTAAGGCTTGATTTTTCCACCACTTCCACGAGTTCTTCTGCAGCTGCACAGCGCGGCTCGAGATAACAGACGTTCAGTGGCAAATTTGCCCCCTTGTGCTCGAGATATTAGGGTTCAGCGACATAAAAGAATCAACATAACCGATGAGAAAATGCTAAGACAAAGTGAAAATTTGGCGGTTACACTTCAAAAACGTCGACTTATTAGAGTTGGCGAGTTAACCGAGGGCGAGATAAGTGGATTCGATTGTACTACAAAAGTATGTACTTGATATACAATGCTATTTTTTTTCTTTCTTTGTCTTCCAATAGCCATTTAGTTGAATCTTCTGAGGAGAAGTGGGTTCCATACACCAGCCATCCACCAGAAAAGAGGTTCAAGCAGTCTCCAAACTCAGCACCTGTTTCAGCTCTACCAGTAAGAGTGAGAGACAGAAAATCCCAGTCTTCACCGCACTGTAAAAGATACTGCAACTTGCAAATTGTTAACTCAGTTTGAAATTATAAGATAAGTGGACATATTTTTGAGCACAGTGTTGAGTTTAATAATGAAAAAGATTTAACTGCATGTTTACAACTATTTTGTCCAATGAAAATGAACAATTAAGTTGGGAAAAGAGTTTCACTTCCTGTCATTGCGCATGCGCAGTCTGTTTCCGTAGCATTGTGCACAGGGTTTCCCCTCATCAACTGCATTTTAGAAGGGGCTGGATGTTCTCTGGTTTACGCAAACTTTCTTGTAGTTTTATTATCGAAAATAACCCAAATATTTTACACAACTGCTTAACGTATAATGTAACGGTGTGTTTTGGGAAGACTATTTTAAAGGAATGTAGTGATATTTAGCAATGAGCTCAGACAGCTAACGAGCTTCATTTAAAGGTCATGTTCAGTTCACTTTGTAAAATCTGAATGTAATGTTTCAAAATACACGATTTTTGTGTAAGTTATAGTTATTACAATAAACTGTATTTAAATAAGTTGTGTGTTATGGATGGAGTTAATAGAATCTTTAGTATTTAAGTCAAAGAAGCATACGAAAGCCATATGATACACAGTCATACGATTAATGCTAATTACAAATGCTAAATTGAGAATGAATCTTTCTCTTTGGATAAATCTTTGCTTGATTTGCTTTAGAGGATGGCTTGAAGACCAGACAGAATCCTCTGCCAGCTGGTCAGTTCCATTTCACCGTCTGCGTTTTGCTTTCTGTAAATCAGTTTTGGCTAACGTTAATGCTAAACACGTGATAATTGAGTATTCTTAGCCTTGTTAACCCTGTGGTTATTTCTGATCTTAGACGTAAAACATAACGTGCTTCACATAACATCCGGTCTAAAACACAGAAAATATATCATCATGTTGAATTATCAGCAAAATTTCAGGAGCTTAGTGTTTTTTAGCATAGCTCTTCTTAGCACCATGTAACTAGTGCAATGTAATTTGGCATTATTGTTTTGCTTTGTGATTCATCGAATATTCTTATTTTTATGTATGTAATATTTTTGTTGTGTTTTAAACAATGAATGTCAGTTTAGTTGGAATGTAACTCATGTCAGACTGTGTTTGTTTTTCTTTTCATAGATTTGAAAGCAGTGTAAGCGTTGCAGATTTGCCCACAGAAGCACAGAGGTCTTCTTGAAACACTACAGGCTTCGGCACTATCGAGGGCGATCCTGGCAGCTTGTATACTGACTGCATCTGCACTTTTAAAACTTTAGGTGCGTTAAAAAAACACATTTGTCAAGATCACACAAACACACTGCTGCAGTTACTGACCACTTGAATTTTTCATGTGAGTTATGTGATTTCAAAGATGTTTGTCAGCCATCCCAGTTTTTAAACCATCTCAGAAATCATTTGAGGGGGCATGACACAGTCAGTTGTCCTTTTTAAAGATTGTGAGCTGACAACCAATGTCCTTTCAACTTTTAGTAGCCACATATCTCAGAAGCATAAATCTAAAGGTTTTGAAGATTTTAGCTCTTCTGTTACTTCGCAAACTGATTGTTTGGAAAGCAATAAAGAGACCGGGTCTGAAGAGTCAGGAGATTTTATACAGAATCCCTAGTCAAATGTTACGGATGTCACTGTTCCTGCAGTTCCTGCTGAACATAAAACAAACGTGTATTTAGAGCCTGTAGACTATCGAGCTCTAGAGCACAAACTTGCATCATTGATCCTTTACATGCAGACAATTTTGCATGTTTTAAAAAGTGTCACATTGATGCGTCATTGGCAGAAGAGCTTGCTGAATTGTTATCAGTAGAAGTGCTCAAAACAAATCCTGTTTTTACAGCCACTGTGAAGAAGGGTACTCTCTCAACAGAATACAGATAGGATGCTAATTTTAAAGTGCATTTTTAAGTAATTGATCCTGTGCAGTATCGATTTGATAGACTACACAAAAATAGCTTTGTGTATGTCTAAGTGTTGAGAGTTCTTGAAGTGTTGGTAAACAGAGCAGATGTCTTGGAAAAAGCAGTTTTTGTTGAAGAGGATTTACCAGGCCAGTACACATCAACTTGTAGTGGACAGTATTACAAAGAAAATCAACTTTTAGTGGTACAAAGTGCATTTCAGTGTCGATGTACACTGATGAATTTGAGGTTTGCAATCCCTTGGGGACTTCAAAAAAGATTCACAAAATCACAGCAGTTTTTTGGGTGCTTGGAAAAAGCAGTGATATAAAACAGTTTGGCAATGACACATTTTTTGATCCACTGTTAAAAGACATGAAAGACCTGGAGCCTAAAGGTGTGTTTGTTGAAGCACTGAATGCACATCTCAGAGGAACGGTGTATTGTGTATGTGCTGACAATCTTGGGGTTTACAGTCTTGCTGGCTTTCAAGAAAGCTTTCAGGATGAAAACCTGTGTAGATTTTGTCAAGTCAGCAAAGATGACATACAGACACAATATGCTAGTTGTTTTCAGCTTCGAACCATTGAACAGCACAATTCCATTACCAATGAACTGAGAGACCACCATGAGTTTCAGAGCAGACTGGGTGTAAAAAAAGAATGTGTTCTCAGTAAGCACCTTTTTTTTTTCCACCATATAACAGAGTTCCCACCAGATGTCCTACATGACACTTTGGAGGGAATTGTTCCATTTCAGTTATCAGTTTGCTTGAACTCATCACAAAGACATTTTATTCTTGATACTCTGAACAAATGTATTAACTCTTTTTCTTACAAGGACTCAGAGTAAAGACAGACCCCAATTCATTTCCCAGTCCAGTTTCTCAAAGAAAACCATAGGTGGGAATGGGCATTGAATCGAGCATTGCTACGCTTATTACCATTACTGATTGGTAATCTTGAACCCAATTCTGAGCCTGCTTGGGAAATTTTGATGGACTTAATTATTTCAATGGTTCAAGTCTCTGTTCATCACCTTTGTCTGTGCAGAAGGTAAAAGCTGTAAGAACTTGTACATTGGAAGAACTGCAGAAGACTGCAGTTTGTAAAAAATAAGTTTTGTCACTTGCGTCTGATATGCATTTGCATGAAATTCACTTCAGTGAAGGCATGATTTTGTCATCAGGTCAATGCAGTGGCTTGCCTGATTTTTTCAGAATACTCAGTGTACTTGTAAATGCTAACAAGGTGGCCTTTCTTTGCAAAAGGCTTTCGTCATGGTACATTGAGCACTACAGGTGTTACGAGTTTTCTGAAACAAGTGCAATTGAAATACTTGAGCCAGAGGATCTAAATGATCCTCATCCTCTCACATCGTATACAGTTCAGGGAAGGAACATGATTGTACTAAAGAGATTCCTTCTTCATTAATTGTTCTTCCCATAGCCACACAATGATTTCCTGATTTGAACTTTAACGTAACAAAGTATGTCACAGGTTGAAGGAACTGTTTTCGAAATGTAAATTACATTTTATACCTGTATGACTTCCTAATGCAGAAGACAAAAGCGGGTGTTTTAAAGCGATAGTTCACTCAAATATGATAATTCTGTCAATAATTACACACTCTCATGTCATTCCAAACCTGTAAGACCTTTGTTTGTCTTTGGAACACAAATTAAGATATTTTTAAATAAATACGAGTGCTCTCTGACCTTCCATAGACAGCAAGGGGCTGAGGTTCAACATTCATGCACTTGAATGGGGCTTCTTTATAAAAGCACTAAGCCCCAAATAAATAGCTCAGGTGAGGCAGTGGGTTTCCATGTGACATCAGGGGTTTAACTGTAATTTTATGAAGCTATAAGAATACTTTTCTTTTGTACTCTCCAAAATGGCACTAGGGTGATATGGAGGAGAAGAATTGTTGAATAAAGGTATTTTTCACACACAAAATATTCTTGCAGCAAATTGGAAAAGTTTACAATTTTTGAACTACCCTCTTTAAGACATTTAACATGTTACCGTATACAAAGCTTTGCCATATACTTAATGTACTTGATTTATTTTGAACCAGAATCTTGTTTTACAGAATATGCGGCTTCATGTTGTGTTGGTCCCTGATAATATTAGAAGGCTGGATATTTTGGAAAATCTCACTTCGGTTGAACATTCGAAAACAACAATTCTTCAAGAAAGGCTTGAAACCAAGGATGATTTTCTGATTCAGTTTGAGGATCCTGAGTTTGGAAATGAACTCTGTAACTTGACCAATATAACAGAGCTTCCACCAGAAAGAGCAGTGCTGAAGATCATTCAAAACGTACCTGAAGAATCAGATCCAGAGACCTTGATTTTCTCTTTAGACACTGCCAGTATGTCCTCCCCATCTGATAGCTCAAACCAGAGTTTCCCCTTTGTGTCTGTGAGTGAGCGTGAAAAGTCTCAGTGGCCATCTCCTTTTACAAGTTCTCTTATGATGTTGAGAAGAGGGATTGAGAAGGGGAATGAGAATTTTAAAGAAGATGGAACACTGCTCACAGTACCAAGAAAAAGCTTAGAGAGGTTATCACAGCTGGACTATGAGCATCAAATATAAGGTTGGGAACTACTGTCAGAAATTACGAACGGCAGGTTGCTCTGAAGTCACTGTCAACAAAAGAAAAGTAAACAATGACTCTAGATGTTTAAAGAAAGCAAAGAGATGTGAGGTAAACCTCCTCCCAGACAACCCAGTAGGGCAGACAGATTGTTCCTTACAGAAGGAAAAAGATGCACTACAAGAGGAAATGAAAAAGAAACATTTCAGGTTGGCAATTGTTGACTCCTAAATGGAACTGACATTCTCTCTGAGAAGGAAGGAGATAGTTAATGAAGAACCTCCTGTGGCTGATGTCCTAAAACAATGGCCAGCATTGTTTTTGTGTAATATTAATTCTTACTGTTCACTGTGTGTGTGTGTGTGTGTGTGTGTGTGTGTGTGTGTGTGTGTGTGTGTGTGTGTGTGTGTGTGTGTGTGTGTGTGTTTTAAGGTCTGTGCCGAGTTTTACACAAACCAACCTGAAGTGTACCTTTTGGTCTTCTTTGGATGAATATGCACCAAAGATGGTCATGTTGTAACGATCACGTAGCCAAAAACTCAAACCAAACCCCAATGACTTGTACTTACACTATATGGAGTACAATCCTGTTCATTAGACGGGGGTGTCTCAATACTTTTGGCAACATGGTGTATAGCCAAGCAAACACAATGGAAAATTGCAGCATGTGTGATTTTTGGGTGACCTATCTAAAACAATTAAAATCTCTTTGTGGTCCAGCAGAAATCAATAAATGATGGGTTATAATTCTGTCTTTATGCTGCTTTTTACTGCAGGACACAGACCCAGAAGACACTCACACAGAAGGGATGATGAAGGGGGTCTTAACTGTCGTCGAAGATGATGTTGCCACCATCCATTTAAACCCAAATGTAAGGTGCCTGTCTGTGGTTTTAGAGGAGCAAGTTGTGCTGGATGATGTGCAAGACGTCCCTACAGCTGTTGCTCTTCTATTTGACTTGATTTATGCCATCAAAATCCTTCGCTCTCCTAAAGAACTAAAATACACGTTTAAAACTGTTCAGAAAGTGTTTATTGGCCTTGACCCCCAGTGCTCTGAAGAGTCCAGTCCTTCAACAACAAACTGTTCAAGTTGAAGTAGCTGCAGTTCATATGGCTGAGCAAAAGTGCAAGTACTGATTTGTTCCTGTTTGTTTAGTAGCTGTTTAACAGTGCAACATAGGCCAAAGTCAGTTTTGAGTTTTAGTGTAAGGATTTATAACTGTTAAGTTTTGTTTTTAACAGTTGTGTAATACTGGATTGCTCTTGTGCATGTGTTGAAGCTCTGCTTGTTTGTTGCTGCAGCATTAAGATTGTTGTTCTGGCACTTTGAGTAATTATTTTTTTGTACTTCAGCACTTTAAAAGCGTTTTTTTGTTTTTCTCCCACAGTTTAAAAGCATTTGTGTTGTTTTACTTCAGCATTTTAAAGTCATTACAAGATTTCCTTTTTTTGTCTTTTCTTTTCTTTTAATTTTATATATATTTTATTTCAAATTATTTATTTTATTTTGATGACTGGAGTAAAACTATATCTGAGTCTAATTTTTGCAGTTTATGTTGACAGGAAATGTGTCGCTTGGCAAACTTCAGGTCTGTAGTTCTTCCTACTCGTTTCTTAAAGTTCACTCAACCCCCTTTTTAACTTTAAACAAACTCATGATTACCCAAAGGAACTAAAATTCCCTTTTGAAGTGATACAGCAGCTGTTTATTGGAGTTGGATCAGACTCTTTTTGCTGCTTGCTCTTAGTTGCTGCGATAAGACAGAAAACAAACAAATCCTTTTTTCCATTTTGCTTCTGTTTAATGGTTGTACTGGTTTAAAGTTTAAGAGCATTGTTGTTTTTAGATCTCATTGTTTTAAGTGGGAAATTGGGATTCTTGAAATCTTTGTAAACTGACTGTTTTCTTGTTCGCTTGTACTGCTTCCTCTTTCCTTGGTTTTACTATGATTGGGAATTGAAGACAGTTTTTGAACACTTTAACACGGCTTATTGTGAATTATTCATGTACACTTGTTCTTGCAATGAATATATCTGATGACAAGGAGAGTTATTTGTACTATTTTGGCTGGAGGATGTGGGTCTGTGCATATAGAAGTTTGCCCCTGTTTGTGTGAGCTGTGTATATGTGAAGGTTTTTCTTGTCGAGTGTTTTTATAGCTTTGTAAGAGGTTTCTTCATGTCTGTGTTTTTGGATGCAGTGTATCTGTTTAAAAAATAAATGCTGAGAGTTAAAATTTTGCAGTTGTGTTGATTTCATTAAACAATCTGCTTAGATTTCCAGAACTACTTGTCAAACCAAAGTCCAGTAAATGTTTGAATATGTGACATGATTGAAGATTAGAGTGATTTTGCCTTTACTTTTCTCCAAAACTCCACAGTAAAATGAATTGAAATTTGAAATAAGAATATAATAAACAGGGAGACTCTAAATAAAAATGATTTGAAAGATTGAGCAAACCTAAAAAAGATTTTTAAATGTTTGAATATGGTGAATAAAATGCACTGATTTTTCTGTTTCTTAATGGAAACGCCATTCTGAAGCGTCTTTACATGTATTTTGACCCCTCCCAGCACCCGTACCGTACGTGTACGATTATACGCGCAACACAAAGTGCGGCTGCTCAAGATGTGGCCTTAACCTCAGTGTGGAAAAGCGACTGATCCGAAGCTGCTGCTTTTCAGCTGATACACACTGTGTGGTCAAAAGTATTTGGACACCGGTCTTTTCGAGTCAGATGTGGTTCATTCACTATTTATGCTGAGAACCTGCATGAAGGTGGTACTAAATTTATTAAATGTACCATTTACATGTTAGAACTCAACTTGCTCTGACCTCAAATCAGTCTCTAAACTGTAGCAGTTCCTCCTCCACCCACACGGGGGAGACTCCTCCATGGAAGTTACGCTGAGTTACAGGAAGTCACGTTTTGTTTCTCTAGGTTCTGTAGGTGGACGATTTTATTGCATCTCATGTACAAATTGCAGTAGCAGTTCTACAGAATTCACGTCTCAATGAGAGAAAAAGCTCAGCTTTAGTAACTCATCCTGCTGTTTTAATCAAAAGATTTCAATAAAAAGAGAATCTCAGCATCTCCAACTAGAAATACAATGTGGATTCTGTTCAGGTTCATACAGGAGGTGATGGAACTCATCATCAGTTTGCATGTTAATGAGCTGGATGAAGCATTTATTCATTAGTTATTTATCCAGTTATCATCTGTTTACCTGTTATTTCAACAAAACCAGATTTTCTCCTGCAAACCAAGTTCAAGAAAATGCTACAAGGAATTGACTCCCATGTCGTGTTTGCTGGACTTTAGAATGTAATACTTTATTGCACTGAGGTGCTTCAGTACCTAAAGGTCTACATTTTAAACATATTTATGATTTTATAATAATAATATTTATTTTTATTATATGCAGATTTACACATATATGGAACCTAAAGAGATAAAATAATTAAATTCCCAATAATTAGTTTGATTAAATGTTATACAATCAGCACATCCTCATCAAAGCATAGAACATTCATAAGTCCCACAAAAAAAACAAACAATAATAATAATAATAATAATAATAATAATAATAATAATAATAATAATAATAACTGCAGTTGGTGGTTAGATGTCAGTCTCACACTGCCCTCTAGTGGCCCTGTCACGACTTTCTTTTTACTTAATTCTGTATAATTATTAATGGTGTTTAGTTGTCTAGTTATATGTGATGCTGATCTTTTACAAAGCAAGATATTTTTCTTAATAATATTAAACTGTCTAAAACTTAAACTGTTTACTGTTTTACATGTTTAATTTTTAAGCTGCATTTTTTGTGATATAAATAAATGAAAGAGAAGTTAAATGAAGTTAAAATTAATGTAATAAATAATGTAGAAATAACGAGTACAGATTTAATAACATTTAAACAATTTATTTAGTCAAAAACGTTTTATAAAATCCAGTCTTTATGTTGAGAAACTGCATGAAATTAGTATTAAATTTATTAAAAGTATCATCTACATGCAAGAACTCAATCAAACATATTAGAATCTAATGAAAACTTGATCAAACCTCAAATCAGACTCTGAACTGTACAAATGCTATTTGTTCTGTTATTGAACTAGAAACAGTGAATGTTGAGATGTTTGGGAACTGATTATTGTCTGTATATATGCAGGTCAGGGGTTTTTTCATGCTGGAACACCGTTCATTACAATGAGACGATGATGTAAGATGACGAGCCAAACCACAGAGACGAAGCTGACTGAGGTGAACCCCTCAAACTAACCCAGGAACAGAGAAGGAACTTTCTGACCAGCTGCTGGTTTTGTACAAACAGAACAAAAGTTTCTTTTCTTGAGTGAGACTGCTGAAAGAAATATTTTTAAGGAGACAGAATGTTTTATGTTACAGATTTTTCTACAACTGTGGAATCGAGTCATTTACCAGTGAATCTTTTGATTCAGACTCAATTGAACGAACACTGTTGCTAACATTATTATCAGATTTATTATCAGATTTATTATTATTATTATTACTAACACATTATTAGATATTACCTTCATTATAATGAAGTTAATAAGGAAAAATTATTAAGTTATAATTATCTCATTCATACAACTGAGCAGTTGAGGGCCCATGATAGCAGCTCCATCAGACATTTAGTTGAATCTTCTGAGGAGAAGTGGGTTCCACACACCAGCCATCAACCAGAAAAGAGGTTCAAGCAGTCTCCAAACTTTTATAATAATCACAAATTAAACTCCATGGAAAAAAAAAATGTTTTCCAACTTCTGCCTCCTTTCAGTTGAGGGGAAAAGAAGAAAAAAATGCACCAGTGTTTAAAACAAAACCAATATAGAAACATTTCTTCCAGCTCATAAATCCTATAAAACATGCAGCATTAAACATGAACTTCCAGCAGATGAACATCTCATAATACTGTCTGGAAGTGAGAAATCTACAGGTTGTTTTTACTCCATACACATGAACTTACTTTGATCAGAAACACAATCATACTCCAAATCAATTCATCAATAAAGTCAATAAAAGAATCCCAAACTGCTGTGTGTCTTGTCCTCGCTATTAATGACGTCATTAGAGCTCCACTACTTCTAATGACCTGCTGTGACAGTGAGCTCTAATACACATCACACTGCCACCTACTGGTCATTTATGATTCTGCAACATTCAGCACATGCGCAGAAAAACACAGATGTGACGTCGCAGAAGAAGGGCGGGGCTTCACTGTGTGACGTCACAGTAGGACAAGTCTGTATAAGTGAGAACAGTCAGTATTTCTCATTTCTCTGATCAGTTACTGTGAGTAACGAGACATAAAGTTAAGAATGGAAGTGGAAGAGATTTTTCAAAGCATAAGAGAAAAGAAATCTAAACAGGCTGCTGAAAAGAAGGAGGCACTGAAACACATTGAGAAAGTAGCAGCAGAGTTGGATTCATTTCTTAATCTGATAAAGGAGAAGAGAACACCAGAGACAGAAGAGAAAGACATTCTGGTACAGATGGTACAAGAGCTGGAGGCTACTTTGGCCTCTGAGCAAAAGGACCGGAAACAGGAGATAAATGAGAGAAACGCCACACACCTCCAGAACATCACTAAGCTTCTGTCTTCACTGAAACTCCATGAGGAACAAGAGAAAATTGTAGAAAGTGAGAGAGAAAGCTGGGCAAGAGAACAAAAACAACTGCAGGAACGTGTTGCTCAGCTGGAGGCCACTTTGGAATCTAAACAAAATAAACACACAGCTCCAAACCACCAGGGATCTCCAGGATTTCCTGATTCACTGTGAGGAAGAGAAGAAGACTGCAAAGGATGAGAGAGATGATTTGATGAGAGACCGAGAGCGACTGGAGAAACGTGTTGCTCTGCTGGAGGAAACTTTGGAATCTGAGAGAAATAAATGGAAGGAAAAACTAAAGGCCAAATGACAGATCAATCACTTAATACACAACTTCCTCAATAATTCATTAAGAACAGGAAATGGCAGCAGTGGAGAGCAAAATATCTGCAAATCTCTGGGCAGGTTTAGATTCAGCATGTGAGCACATGTTATACATATAATAAAGTACAAAAATAGATCTATCTTTATTGTAATATTTAATAAAAATTACATGTTTAAATATAGTGTGTGTTTTGTTTCTGTTATTAAAGTGTTGAACATCATTTAAATTCAACTAAGAATTAAAATCCACATGATCAAATGTTGGGAAAATGTGACAAAAGTAAATGATATTAAAATAAAGGTTCTGTTTAACTACAGTCCAAATCCATCCTCAAAGCTCCTGTTCTTACTCCGGAATTTCATGGAACCACCCAAGGCGTTGATGAGAAACCGACCAAGAAGAGAAACACTATCAGAGACAGACCTGGACGAAGTGGGAAGATCTACAGAGGGGAGAGGAGCAGGAACAGTGGGTCACTGGAGCCTCAGGAGAGACCGAGAGAGAGAGAGAGAGAGAAGAGAGAGAGAGAGAGAGAGAGAAGAGAGAGAGAGAGAGTGTGTGAGAGAGAAAGAGAGAGAGAGAGAGAGTGAGAGTGTGTGAGAGAGAGAGAGAAGAGAGAGAGAGAGAGAGAGAGAGAAGAGGAGAGAGAGAGAGAGGAGAGAG
>NW_028149017.1:0-1000 GCF_946808225.1 Silurus aristotelis
AAAAAAAATAAATAAAAAAAAACAGAAAACAACAAAAATAAAAAAATATACTTAAACATAACCAACACCTTCATCTAACAACTCTGTATGAAAAGTAAATGTTTGCATCTGAGAAGGAAGTGTAAGTGTAAATGAAGGTTATGACCTTGAAACAGGAAGTGTAGTGTGTATCAGTGGATTTGCGAGTTGTGTCTTTGTGTATCAATAGAAAGCGTCTCTGTTGTCATCACTAGATCCTTTTACTGTAACACCACTCTTTACACATTTCCAGTGGATTACTCCGGGTTTTAATTCCAGTGAATTACTCCGGGTTTTAATCCCAGTGGATTACTCCGGGTTTTAATCCCAGTGGATTACTCCGGGTTTTAATCCCAGTGGATTACTCCGGGTTTTAATCCCAGTGGATTACTCCGGGTTTTAATCCCAGTGGATTACTCCGGGTTTTAATCCCAGTGGATTACTCCGGGTTTTAATCCCAGTGGATTACTCCGGGTTTTAATCCCAGTGGATTACTCCGGGTTTTAAACCCAGTGGATTACTCCGGGTTTTAAACCCAGTGGATTACTCCGGGTTTTAATCCCAGTGGATTACTCCGGGTTTTAATCCCAGTGGATTACTCCGGGTTTTAAACCCAGTGGCTTACTCCGGGTTTTAAACCCAGTGGATTACTCCGGGTTTTAAACCCAGTGGATTACTCCGGGTTTTAAACCCAGTGGATTACTCCGGGTTTTAATCCCAGTGGATTACTCCGGGTTTTAATCCCAGTGGATTACTCCGGGTTTTAATCCCAGTGGATTATTTCGGGTTTGCTCCAGTGGGTTTACACAGTTTTTCTCTGCTCTTTCCACACTTAGGAAAGACATTAATAATGACCATGTCCTCATCTGAGTTGCAGCTGAGCTCTGAGTGTAGAGTTTTATCTCGCCGCTGAGGTTCTCTGTTCCACCCTGTGTTAATAATTCAGTAAAGCTTAAGTGAGCACTTCTGTGAAGGTCACTCC